>NC_072734.1:69027008-69154231 GCF_026930045.1 Uloborus diversus
GAAAAACTACGTGTAGTAAGGTAGGTGCGGGTATTAAGGCCTGTCGGGTAATAAGGCCTAAACAGCGAAAATATAATTTAAAATGGTTGTGGCCGCTCAAAAACGCTATCGTAGATAGTTTACACTCCCAGATGGCACCTCAAACTGGTCGCAACGCCATGCTCAGTTGTTTTGACCAGCGAACCCAGATTCATTTTCACGGAACGCTTGTAAGACACGAATAATAAAAAATCGTCAGATTGAAATGTAAGTAATTTTTGTAATATCATACTTTTATGCATAGTTTTGCGCTACAGTTATCTGTCGTGAATGCTTCTATCGATATTTCATGTCTGAGGGAAATAATATTATCGAATTATTGTACTTTTTTGTATTTTTTTAAATTCGACGTCAGCGGCTAATAAGGCCTACGAAAGTTGACCGTAGGCCTTATTATACTCCTTTTCTTTGCAACGTAGTTTTTCAGCTGTGCATCTTATTTTGAACCTTTCTCAACATGGTATGAGTGTTTATTAGTAATTGCGGCTGTTTACGACTTGGTTCATTCTTATTTTAGTGCCTACATCACGATGCCCCCCAAACGAGCACTGTGGTCTGATAATGACTTAGTGTCGGCTGTCCAAGCAGTAAGAAGAGGTATGCTGAGCTCATATAAAGCAGCTGTGAGGTATAATGTTCCCAGGAGAACCATTAGAAACCATCTCCAGACCGGAAGTTTGAAAAAAACACTTGGTAGAAAATCTATTCTCAGTGATGACCAGGAAGCTGATCTTGTCATCAGAATTTTGAGGTTTGCTGAAGTAGGGTTGCCTGTGACACCACGTATTCTCCGACGCTTGGTTTATAAATTTTGTGAGCTTAATAACATAAAGCATAATTTTAATAAACTTGCTAAAGTTGCTGGTAAAGATTGGTTTAAAGCATTTATGAAAAGACACCCGGAAATATCTAGACGAAAAGCTCAATTTATGAACCCGGCCAGAGCTCAAAAGCTTAACAAATTTATCGTTAATGATCACTTTAACAGACTGAATGAAATTTATGATAATCTGGACTTGAGAAGTCATCCTGAAAGAATATACAACATGGATGAGAAAGGCTGCCGTCTCACAGTTCACCACCAGCAGACTGTTTTGGCAAAGAAGGGGACTAAAAGAGTGCATTTACAGTCTTCGGAACACGCCGAAAGTGTCACAATAGCTGGATGTGTAAATGCAGTTGGTACTGCTATACCACCAATGATAATATTTAAAGGCAAACGGTTGAAGGCAGAATTATATGATAATTTGCCACCGGGTTCTTTGGTAGAAAAATCTACAAAGGGTTACATGACTAATGAACTTTTTACAGAATTTCTAAAACACCTATCTAGATTTAAAAGTGCAGGAAAGTCCCTTTTAATATTTGATGGAGCGGCTTGTCACCTAGACTTAACAATCGTTGAAGTCGCCGATTCTCTCGATATATCATTATACTGTTTACCTTCGAACACCACTCATGAACTCCAACCCCTTGATAAAGCCGTCTATCGATCATTTGAACACCACTGGGATGCAGAAGTTTTATCATTTATGGAACAAAACCCAGACAAAATGCTCAACAAGGCACGGTTTAATGTTATTCTTTCAAATGTCTGGTCTAAATGCATGACACATAGTAACATTACAAGCGGCTTTAAAGCCACTGGTTTGTATCCATTGAATCCACAGGCTATTTCAGAAACAGCTTTTGCTCCGTCTGTATTAACAGAAATTCCAGCTCCCGAAGCTGACAAATTTCAAGAAAAAAATTCGCAACCTCGCACCTCCCTCACGCCAATAACCCCAAGGCCTTCCACATCGACAGCACAAGATGAAATAATTAACAGTACCCCCCAAACAAACCTCCTGGAGCGACGTACGGCATGGTTTACGGTTCTAGTTCGGACGATGAAGAGGACAATGTACCACTAGCTCCACTAAAAAAAAAGGCATTTCAGGAGCTTATGCGTACTCCAGTGAAAAATACTGAATAAACATCAATTTTAAGAAGAAAATCTATTAATTATCGAGGAATTAAAGTCACCAAAGAACTGTTTGATGAATATAGAAAAGAGAAAAAAGCAAAAAATGACGTCAACCCTCAAAGAAAGACGATAAAAAAAATACCAAAAAAAAAAACGATGCTAGTTGGTACTGTCACGCTTGTGAGGAGGATAAAATGATTGACATGAGGCCCTGTTCAAAATGCAACAGGTGGTATCATGAGCAATGCGTCGGTTTGACAGCCGATGACAAAGATATTTTTGAGTGCCCTGACGGCTGTTTTTTTTTTTTTTTTTTTTTTCAATTTTTTTTTTTTTTTTTTTTTTTTTTTTTTGTTATTTTGAAGATTTTCAGCATGAGTAATGCTTAAGGATATTACAAATGATTTCAATTACCAATGTTAATAGCTTATTTTGATTATTTACGAGTGTTAAAATATTAGGCCTTATTACCCTACCGTAGTATAATAAGGCCTAATTGCAAGGTTTTTTTAAATAATTAATTTTATGTTTGTTTTCGGCAAGAAAGGCCGTTTTTTGTTATTTTCGTGTAGTAATTGAATGGTACTTTAATTAAATTTGCAATTTGCTGATTCGGATCCTTTTCTTCCCATTTTATTCCAAATCTCCCTTAGGTAGGCCTTATTACCCGCACCTACCTTATACACTTGATATTTTGGGGAGTCTGGCACGAGATTTTAAATAGTATTCCGTAAGCACGCGTTCTATGAATCAGATGCTTTGCTGAATCATATCGCTTTCTACAATACGACACACACCGTCTCCTCCCACCACAGCTGGTGTGTTTAATATTTTAGCTATCGTGAGATTTCAAAATATTTCCGATGTACACGCTTTCTATAAACCAATTGCTCGGGCGTGTTTTATTACTCACATCATCTGCATTGATAGGATACTTCGTTGTATCATAAGGCTCAAGTATTCCCATCGTACCATGCCATGCCACGTCTCATGAACATGCCATGGTGTACAGAAGTCAACGGGTGTATGGATGTCAACAACTTTTTTATCGTGTTTAACATTACAGAAGCCTGTCATTGTGTATGGATGACAACTAGTGGACAGAAGTCAACACATAAATACTACTAGTGTGCCCAGGGGCGTAGCTAAGGGGGGTTTGGGGGACAACCCCGCCCCCCCCTGAAATGTGTGTCTCAAGAAAAAGAGAAAAAGAAAAGAGAAGAGAAAGAAAAAAATCAAAACGACTTTTTTCTGAGTAACAAAGGTCAAAAATTCACTTGGCTTCCCCCCCCCACTCCCCAATGCCATTGAAAATCTGCTCCTCAAGCATAAATACGCCTCCCTCTGCTAGGACACTTTTTTGATAATTGACTGAAATTTGACTTTTCGCTTTAGAAATGAGATTGAATTGTTAAATCCACGTATATGTAGCCTTTCTTCGTCATCGATTCTGCAAATTACTAAATATATTTAATTTTATGAGTGGCGCAGTGGGAATATTGCATACAGACGAATCTGTATATTTCGAATTTCACAGGAAAGAAAAAATCGAGATAAAGAGGTTTTGAGATACAGGAGCATTAAGAAACTTTATAGAAATTTGGAATATGATAGTGAAAATTTGAAATCGATACTAAAGACTATGTGGGCTCTTGATTAAAATTCCTCTGTATTAGTTTTGTTAGGTATTTATTCTATTATTACATTATTAAGTGCTTTATTGCAAGTTTAAGGAGTCATTTTGACGGTAAAAGAAACTTTAAACATATCTTTTTCAAGAAAAAGCTTTATTGCTTTTTGGTTCCTGATTTTTTTTTTTTTTTGGATTCATTACTTATCCTTTTGAGGTTAGCAATTGCTTCAAATCTAACTTGGCCAATATTCTACGATTTTCCTTTTTTCAACACTTGAAAAAATCTTATACTTTCTTTTTACTCCTATTATTTTGGTTTTCTAAGGAATCACAATTTTAAAATTTTAAGAAAGAGATCAACCAAAGATTAGTACTAATACAGATAACAAAGTGAAATGGCTTTTAAATTGAATGATCTTTAACCATGAACTTTGAAATGTTCATCTTAAAAGTCAAACCTGTGAATTTCACCTCTTTACTCTTCTTCCAAGAAAGTGCGCGAATAAAATGTTAAAAAATGAAATGAATCTAGACTATTTCTGTCAGCTTGGTTCGCATTAAAAAAGTAGAAAATAAAAAAGTCTTCTCTTTGTAACATTCGAAAATTGTTGTTGCCTCTCTCAAATAGATATTTATGTAAATTCTAAAGCAGATAATAAAATTAAAAATAGAAACTTGAGAGGAGAACAGATAGTATGCAGCTTTGAGCGAACAACTTTCTACCACCTATATTTCTTCCCTATTTTTTTTTATTCAAATATTAATAACTACTTTAAAATTAGCATAAATGTAAATACATAAAAAGCAACATATATATATAACGATATGAAAAGCAATTTCATTTTTTGAGGGTTATAATTCAAGAAGTCTTTTTTTATTTTTTCAAACTTATAGTACAAACCAAGTTGGTAAAAATAGTCTTTATAGTCTGACCACCGATGAGATTGAAAGTCAAACATCCAGTTTACAGGCGGAAATGGAAGTATCTATTAGCCTTCAGGGATACTAGCTTTTGTAGATTTGTGTTAGCCTATAAATTAAGCAGTCACTTTGAAATGAACGGAACACGTTCATTGGTTTGGATTGACTGGTTTTCACAAGACCGTTGCTAGAAAATTTCACTTTAAATTAAACTGGAGGGGAAAGAAAAAAAAGTTGAATTTTCCATAACATTAGAAAATATAAAAAAATTTCTTTGCTTTTGTTTTGTTTGACACAAGTATCGGACTTTGGGCATTCCATTCCAAAGTATGTAAGATTCACCTCCCTCTTATTTTTTTAATACTAAAATAAGTTTACACACACACACACACACACACACACACACACACACACACACACACACATATATATATATATATATATATATATATATATATATATATATATATATATATATATATATATATATATATATATATATATATATTGTTACAAATTCTGTAAATAATAATTATGGTAGTAACGTAACCAGTAAATAGTTTCCCGTAATGAATATACAACCCCCTTAACATATGGCTAAAGTATACAACCCCCTATTCTTTTTTTCTTATTTCATTCAATTTTATCAATGAAAGTGTAGTTGTAGAACGTTGTAGCATTTTCTAGAATCTTTGAGAGCTCTCTTTTCGGTGTGTATATAAACGGTTACGCTGGATAAAGAGTTTAGTTTCGGTTGAGATTTCGAACTGAGAGCGTATTTGCTCTGTTTATAGCGAGGCATTTCGCTGTGTTGTTTTCGTATTTGGAAGTAAATACGGGTGTAAACGTTGAGTTTACGGTGTTGTGTGATAATTGCTTAATTGCTGATGAATAATTTAGCAGTTGTTGACGATCTTTCCTGTACATAGTGTAAATAAATTTCCTGTGTTTTTATCAAGAACTGTGTCTTCATTTCAAGAAAGTGGAAGTCGCACCGAATCCGTTACAATATATATATATATGTATATATAATATATACATATATATATTATATATATATATATATATATATATATATATATATATATATATATATATATATATATATATATATATATATATATATATATATATATATATATATATATATATATATATATATATATATATATAAAAGAAATAAGAGATAATAAGAGAGTATAAAAGAAGTACCCCCCCCCCCCCCCGAAAGTCGGGTCTAGCTACGCCTCTGAGTGTGCCCTCACGAACTGCTTTTTGAAACTGAACGTCAATTTCAAACTGAGGGAGAGGGATTAGGGGCCTCTCTAAAGACGCTAATTGAGACTATGTTTGGTAGTAATGTTTGGAAATGGATTTCGGGGTCCTCCATTGCAAATATTTCGAAAAAGAAATACGAAAAATGTCATTAAGCAAATTTTGATGACATTAAGAAGGGCTGTCTTCTGAAAACACATTTTGGATTTTAAAGCCAACATTTTCAGGCTATGTTTGATTAAGTTAAGCTGGAAGGGATGAATCAGAGATTTAATTGGGTCCTTAAGATCAGTGGTTCAAACAGCAAAATTTTCTGAAATTCAAGTCCTAAAAACGCCTTCTTTAGTCTCGTCAAGGAGGTCATGGCATCCTTTTGGATCTTCGTTTTGGAGCTACGTTTAAATTTACTACCCTAGGCAAGAGCCCTGATCTGAAACCCGGCAGATCATTCGTGATTTTAATTCCAAAAAATGCTCTAAAGGGGGAAAATTACATAATTTTTAGTTCGTCATTCATATATGTTTAACTCTCAGGGGAGCGCAATTTTCCAGTCTCTCCACGCATCTGTGATTGTTGAAAACAGAATTTGTTGTTTGAAATGCTTGCGAGAGTATCTAATCAGTATAGCATTTTTTTAATGTAATATATAAAACATATCTTCATTGTTTAAGTCTATAAAAGCTTGGGGGGTAAACATTAGTGGCCTCCCTCGGTGCTCCTTTTAGCTGGCACCATTTCATGCTTCAGAAGGAGGCCTTTTCCCTCCCCTGTATCAATGCCTGATAACCGGTTATGTCACAAATTTTGCAACCAAATGAAGCATGTGTGTAAAGAGTAGATATTAATGGACAATGAACCAACACAATGTTCCTAACAATCTATTTTTCTTAAACTATGCTATGCTGTCGGGAAATCAGCACTTACTTTGATAATTGAACATTTAAAATTCAGCATATTTATTTCACTTATTATAAGTTATCTTGTGAGAAATTCTTGAGGAATTTTGCTTGATTAAAAAAACTATATGATGCTTCCTGCGGCCGCCCCTTGCTTTGGCCGCCCTTGTGCGGTGCACACGCTGCACACCTGCTAGGATCGGCCCTGATAAAAATGATAAAACTGTCTAAAGCTATATCTGAATGATTGAATTGATTCAATACCCTTTTTCGACTTGAATCGTTGCCGTAAATTAATTGATGAGGAGACTCTGTTAGTGTTATAGAAACCCTAGATTAGTATAAAAAGAATGCGGGTTCACTTCAGTGGCGTAGCTACAACGTTTGCCGACCGGGGCGGTTCCTCAATTTGCCGCTCTTTCGTTGCGAAATAGCTAATACACAAAACAGTCAAACGTGTTTAAATTAAAACTAGAAATTTAATTGCAGAAAAAATAGGACCTTATTTTTCTGTATATACTTTCAAAAGAAAAAAGGGGAGGGATAAGGGAAGTGGTCTTCACTTGGAGAAAATTGCTAAATTAAAGTCAAAAATCACAATTTTAGTAAAGTTATTTGAAAGGACGGTTTGGGTTTGCTCCTGATTTTTTTCAAAATTAGTCTTTTTTAGTGCTACTTTGTTGACGTTAGGGGATGGGTGGGTAACAAAAGGAAATTTTACGAAGTTGTAAAATATAGCTACTTAGAAGAAGTCAGGGAAGTCGGGAATGATCGAATACTCAAATTTTAAGCTCTGAAATATGCAATTATTAGGCTATTTTTGGCAGCGCAATTGAATGCGAATTCTAACGCAGTTGTAGGTCTTAGGTGAGAGAAGGGCGCTGAGGTTTCTTACTGAAATGTTTTTCTAATATAAATCAATGTTAAGAGTATCTTTGGTGGTTTGGTTGAAAGAGAAAGGTTCGGGTTCTTTCTTTGGAAATTTTTTTGGTCCCGAAGTCTCAAAAACTCAATTCTCGGCTGTCTTTGGTAACGTTGAAAGGTTCCCTAATGGTTTAAAAAATGTTGTTAATCCAAGTGGTTCGCTCCTGAAGAATTTCCGTAATTGACGTCCCAACTTTTGATTTGTTTTATAATGTAGAAGGAAGAAGGTACAGAGGGAGGTTTACCTCTAAAAATCATTCTTAAAGCTGAAGCTCATTTTACACTATTTGGCAAAAGGAAGGGTTAGCGAGCTCTCCTACTCACGCAAATTTATAAGAACGAAAATTTTGGGCTATCTTTGGGGACGTAAGGAAAAGGGGTGAAGAGTTCTTCCCTCGGAAATTTTTCAAAATTGAAGTTTTAAAAAACGCAGTTTTAATCTTTGGAGACGTAAGGTGAGAGGGAGAGGGCGACTAAGGATATCTGTTTCGGAAAAATTCCAAAATTGAAGTCCTGAAGACGTATTTTAGGCTATATTTAATCACTTTAGGAGATCAAGAACAGTCAATGCTGGTTTTCACAAATTAATATTGAAGTATCGAAGCTTTAAAAACGTAATTTTAAGTTAGATGTTGAAACTTTAGAAGAGAGGGTGGGAGTGTTCTCCAGGAAAGTTTTCAGAATTAAAAGCCTAATTATATACTTTTTGGCTGCGTTTGCTACGTTAGAAGGAAACGGTAGGGTTAGGGTTTCTTCCCAGAAATTTTCCAGCATTGAGGTCTAAAACACGTATTTCTAAACTACCTTTGGTGATATCAGGAAAAGGGGATAAGATATTAAAGCGCTCTTCCACCTAAAATCATTTTCGCACTGTTCGACTACAGATTGGGGGTGGGAGAGAGATCCCAACCGAAATTATTTGAAACTGAATACTTTAAAACGCGTTTAGACTATGTTTGGATAAGTTTAGCGTCCAACCCAAATGTTTGAAAAATGAAATTCGCTTACCCTCGGATAGATTAACATGTGGCGTAAAAATGTCGGATAGATTATCTACACTCAAAAGTGAGAAAACGAAAATCCCTTATACTTCGTTTGAAGAAGAGAACTCTCGTAAACAGTGGGAAATCAAAGGAAACTCTGAAGCATATAAAGTGTGGTGAGCAATAAATTGTTTTGTGTAACATTTTACACCTTCCCCTCTTTTTCTTACCCTTGTCACGATTTTCCTGAAGTAAAAAAAAAAGGAAGTTTTTGTTTCACTAGCAATCTTTAAAGAAACTCTAAACTTAAAATACTGTATTAGCTTTTTTCTTGTGGACAAAAATTAGAACAGTTCATTGTTTTCGTCTTACTGAAGTTAACCTCTACAGTCTAAATAACAGACTTTTTGAAAAATACTATGCACTTTTCATAATGCACTCAAAAAGACAAAATAACTTTTCTGGGTCAGAATAGCACTATTTAAGAATTCTTTTAGTTTTCAATTATTCCAGTAAAATGACATCGCAAACAAAGAAAAGGGCGGGCTCAAGTCAGGTAAAGAATTTCTTATTATTATCGAGCTTTCAATCATAAGTATGAGTATTGAAACACGCATATTTTCCTGGGAAAGTTTCGTTTGAAGTGACTTGAGCCGCACTTTTCTTTTCTTCCGTTTGTGGAGTTTGAAAACTACAAGAATACTTAAATTGTCCATTATGCCCCAGAAAAGTTAATTTGTCCTTTTGAGTGCTTTAAGAAGAGATTTTCTTGCCTACAGTAATAGATTAAAACCATAATTTCCTTATTTGTTAAATACAATTAATTTTTGCACATCAAAAGGGCATATTTACCGCCCCTAGAAAAGTGCCGCCGGAGTGGACCCGCTCCCCCCCCCCCCCCCCCAAGCTACAACACTGGTTCACTTAGTAATTGACGAAATTCTTGTTTACATTTTATTGGGAAAAGTATTCGTAGTACAACAACATTTACAAAATCATTTTCCATGGCAAGAAGAGAAAAATGTAGTTTCGAATATCAAACATTTGAGATGTTTGCCAAGTTTTTGCAAAATAACAATCAGAGAGAAATAAGAAAGTCTGCAAATTTTAGAAATTTGTGTAACGAGAAGAAGAAATTAAGTTCGATAATGATAAATTTAATCCACTAAAATGGAGGTAAATTAGAAGAAAACACGTTTCTCTAAAAATGGTTTTCACACAGTAGCAATGTTCGTTTCTTGATCGGTTCCGTTTCTCTGATTAGCCAAATCGCACTGGGAAGGCGAAGCTTTGATCGGCTGGCATTCGTTAGTGAAAATTTCAGGCTCCTTTAATTCCCCTTATAGTAATTTCTGATTGGTCGAGGTGATTGATCTCTGCGATAGATTTTTATCCAATGACATTTAAAAAAATAAAAAACATTTTCTTCCGAAAATGCATATAAACCCATTTGGTTCCTCGATTCCATATTTCTTTTTCATGACCTTACCGAAGACATTGGTCAAATGGATGCCTTTCGTCAAAGAGTTTTTGAAGACTTTCGGATAAATGAAGAAGTGGAAAGAATTTTACTGGAATTGGAAAGAAATCTTCATGAGATGGAAGAAATTCTTCGAAATCATGTTGAAGTGGAGGAAATAGTTCACTTTGATGAGCTAACAGATTTTTTTCAAACAGAGCGTTCAAGGTGATTAAACCTGAGGAAACCTTTTTAAATTTTTTTTTTCACAAAGAAAAAGGTCCTTTTCAGGACCACACTCATATCTGAGGGGAATGCCTTTGTTAGATTCATGTTATAATATTTGTATACGAGCGGTCTATAGTACAAGTTTTAGTTCAATTCGAACACAAGTGCCCTCATATATCTTAGGGTTATATAAAGTAAAGTACTGCTCTTTTTTTTTTTCTGCAAAATACTATAGTGGACAAAACTCGTGGGAATTTCCTTGTCCAGGTCACGTTTAAAAGCCAAAAGAATGCATTGAGAACATTGAGGGTTGTGTAATTAATTTCAGTACACTCGTATTAGGAGACAGTACTCGGATTTGAATCAGAGGTACTGTAAGAAAATTTCGAAACGTTTCTGGCTTCCACCAATTTTAACATGAAAAGAAAGTATTTTCGCTACCGCTTAAACGAATACCATCGATTTCAGCATATAATGTTCGATAAGGCAAGGTATTTAAATCTGAGGGGGGGGGGGGTGGATCATTCTGTACCTTAAGAAATTGATAAAACTTATCTGAAAACGGAATTAATTTACTTCTTTTTTTTTCAAAAAAATATTGTATATTAGTGTGGTGAAAAGTTTTTTTTGATAATTACAGTAAATGAAAAAGTAACATAATAATTAAATATATGTTTTTAAGTATGGACGATGATTTTAAAAATTTAAGCAACTTCGAACTTGAATAACAATCCTTTGTTTTGGCACATTTTCCCCCAGTTTATACTTTTTGAAGAAGTCAATAATCATGGATTGCTTGTGTGTTGACAGTGTTTTGAGAACAAATTCGTCCCTGTTTTCCGCAGTATAACCCCACTTATGGTTTCAAGATCCAGTTGTGCCCCGCGCAAAAGGTTGTTATTTTGATAGTTGTGTTTACTGCGAGAAGTATCACAATCCAATCGAATGCCTTACCTAACGCTTACTTTGTGAGTTTAGCAATGTCGAATTATTTTTTTTCTTTATTTTTGGTGTTTTTCATGTTGTTTTTCTTATTTTTTTATTCCTTTAAGTTTATTCTTTGGGAAAATGTTTACATGAATGAAGGCTCATTACTTTTGTGAAAAATATTTTTCCAGTTCCGGTATATATCTTCGATTCATAGGGGAGAGTCGAGAGGAATGGAACCTCGCTGCATTTACTCTGAGATGAAATGTGAAAAAGCTTTTTAAACTTGTCCAGTAAATGTCGCAGTGAGAGTCTAAAGCTGCTACAACTACTGGACCAAGCTGGAAATGTTTTTTCATTTTATTTCAGCATGAATGCAACTCTGTTCCATTTCTCCTGACTGAAGAAAGTATGTTGGATAATATTCCTAATTCAATAATGGATTAATAAGGTTGTGTAAAATGTTCCTAACGGGTAATGAATGGTATATTTTCACGAATAATAACTGTTAATGATTAATTAACAAAATTTTAATGTTATAGATTCGGTAAGTACTGAAGTAAACACTGTTTAGAATCGATCATTAAGTAGTTTTGGTTACTTAATTTTTCAACCCAGTGATAAACAAAGTTAGTAGACAATTGTTTTACTTCCCATGTTAATTTTTCCAGCATCTGGCCCATGAGAACGTAAGATTTGGAGGAATACTTGAAAATTGTTTTGAAATTCTATGAATGCCGTAACAACACTCAATTAAAAATGCACTTTTTGTGCACTTAATTAATTCCAACGCAAAAATACATGATGATGAATCATAATTTGTGCGATGAGAAAGCTCTACCCGGGGGAGGGGGTATTGGCTCACGAATCTTGAGAAGTTTTCAAGTATGGCCCTTTGGCCAAAACGTTTGAAGACCCTAGGATAGCTAACTTAGAATCAAAAGCCCATTTGAGATTGGGCAGAGAGCACGCTTTTATTCTACTAAAAAGCATGTAGTTTTTCTTATACAACTTATGAATTAAATATTTGAACTTTTAAAGGAGTAAGTTTACTTATGTAGCAGGTTAATAAATTAATTCCAGTAAGTATAAATCATATTATTGGTGTGAATGTAATGTTTTTTAAAAACTTCGTTAAACTGAGGATGTGTCCTGGAAATCAAAAACATTATTAAAAACGTTTTTCGGAGTGGATGGTTTTGATTAGAATAGTTTTGAAAGTAAAGTGAACAAACCGACAAGACGTTGCTGAAGTTGTTTTTTATTCTACTTTTTGACTCGCAGAGACTATACCTGCATTAACGGAAGCTATCCACAGCTTGCGTTCTGCTATTTACACGCTGCTAAAGTAGGGGGGGATGCATCTCGGAAGAGAGCTTCCTTTTGTACTGCGTTATATGAGTCGTAAAAAGAACATTCTACCAGAAATTCTCCGCTCTATAATTATTCGATTTTCGGCTCCTCTTCTCCTTTTCGTCGACCACTTCCTACCCCACTTACTGCAGTATCGTGTTGGATTTAGGGTTTACCTTTTTGTCCACTACCGTGTAGGATCATACTACCCTCTTACTGCCGCCTAGACTTTATGATTACTATTCCCCGTCCACAACCGTATAGGATTAAGCAACCCTCTTTTCGTCCAAACTTTCCAAAACGTTTGGAGACACCTGCACTTGATAATTCAGAATCAAAAGACCAGTTGAGATGAGGCAGAGAGCACTCTTTTATTCTAGTAAAAAAGCATGTAGTTTTTCTTATACAACTTATGAATTAAATATTTAAACTATTAAAAGAGTAGTTCACTTAAATAGCAGGTTAATAAAATAATTCCAGTAAGTATAAATCATATATTTGGTGTGAATGTAAGTTTTTAAAACATTTCGTTAAACTGAGGATGTGTCCTGGAAATCAAAAACATTATTAAAAACGTTTTTCGGAGTGGAAGGTTTTGATTAGAATAGTTTTGAAAGTAAAGTGAACAAACCGACAAGACGTTGCTGAAGTTGTTTTTTATTCTACTTTTTGACTCGCAGAAACTACACCTACATTACATTTTATTGGATAACGGAAGCTATCCACAACTTGCGTTCTGCTATTTACACGCTGCTAAAGTAGGGGGGGATGCATCTCGGAAGAGAGCTTCCTTTTGTACTGCGTTATGTGAGTCGTAAAAAGAACATTCTACCAGAAATTCTCCGCTCTATAATTATTCGATTTCGGCTCCTCTCCCTTTTTTCATTGGCCACTTCCTACCCCACTTACTGCACTATCTTGTAGGATTTATGGTATACCTTTTTGTCTGCTACTGTGTAGGATCATGCTACCTTCTTACTGCCACTTAGACTTTATGATTATTCTTCTCCGTCCACAACCGTATAGGATTAAGCAAACCTCTTTTAGTTCAAACTTAAAAAAATATTTGGAAACTCCTCGGCTAAATGATTTAGAATCAAAAGATTAGCTGAGGTTGGGAAGAGAGCACTCTTTTTTTCTACAAAAAACCATGCATTTTTTCATATACAACTTTGGAATTAAATATTTAAACTATTGAAAGAGTAGTTCACTTAAGTAGAAGGTTAATAAAATAATTTTAGTAAGCATGTATAAATAATGTTATTGGCGTGAATAATGTAAGGCTGGCTCGAGGAAAACGTTTTCTTCATCCATATCGCGAAAAATTTTGTTGGCCATCTCTGCCCGTACGCGGATCGTATTCAACTCCTCCACAAGTTTGAATTTCTTCCTATTAATAACACATGAGTTTGGTCCGGTCGAGCAAATCTAACATACCAAATTTCTGTTATCAAATCAATTAGGGTTCTTTCGAATCAAGCAAGAACATTCCTCTCATGAACATGTTGGTGGCCCTGAAAAGGGCCTTTTTTTTTAATTACGAGAAAATATCTTTATGATGTTCGTGTACCTTGGTGCTCATGTCTAAGAAATCTTCGAGTTCATCTTGGGTCCAAGGACGGCTTTAGACTGCGCTCCAACGCCACCATGATGTATTTTTTTTTCCACGACAATTTTCCACCAAAGTAAAGATCTAGTGCAATTAAGGATTGCATATTTTCTTAAATCATCCATTCCATATCGAATGCACCTCCGGATCTTTTTGTCCGTCAACCAGCGAAGATATGTGAGCTTGTCGGTTCTTTTTCCTTTGTGGATGACCATCTTCTCACTTGGTAGGTATAGTGGAAGTCAAGACGAGGATAATCTATTTAGTATCCTAGGAGCACCAGATATTCGCACAAGTGACGTCCAGACGATGCGAAGAAGAGACAAAGTACTGGATAATTTTCTGGTCCGTTGATGAAGTTGAAGTCAGTTAGAATAAAGTTCAGAGGGCAGCGAAGTTGTATTTATTAGTAGTTCCACCAACGTATAAATAGCTCCTTACACTTCGCTGGGGGGCGGAGCATACTGAGAGAAAAAACCGATTGTGATTGGAGGAGTGTAGTTCGTAAAACGGGAAAATTATATGAAGAGTTTTCGCATGAAATAGAGAAGATATGTTTTGGCAACCTCAATCTCCGATTCCGGGTCTGCATTTCATACACTTTACAAATTTTATATATTTACAAGATCAGGGGTCTCTTGCCAGGGGTCACGGTCTAAATTTTTCGAGGTGAGGCTGACCAACAAGTCAATAATATTTCAGTTCAGATGACCTAGTTAGGGCTGGGCTCTTTCCTCCCCCCCTACCCTGCGGCATTTATTGCTTATTGATATTGATATTCATCGTTCGAGACTGCCACTGTTGTTCAGAAGAGAAGTTGTTTGAGTTGTACAGTTTAGATCTGAACTATTTTTTGTCGGTGGCACCGTGTACCTCGAACCTCATTTTGACCGAACTTGGCTTCTTTTTCACATTTATGTTTTGTTGGGATATAGATATCAAAAATACACTTTTTACTTATTTATAATGTTACACTTCAATTGCTGAAAGAAACTAATTTGAATTGCTGTACAGTTAATATTCACCCTGAGATTTTAGAGGCTCAAAATATTCATTAAAGCTGCTAAATCAGACTCTTGCTCACCTTTTAAACTATAAATTTATAACTTACTTATTGATCAAAAAATCATATGCGATCTATAGCTTTGAACCTAGTATAGTTTTGAATCAATTTTTATGAAATTCTTATGAGAATGCTTTCGTGCGTCTTCTAGTAGTAAAGCGGTACTAAAAAGTAGCTGAGTCCCGACGAGGTGCAAAGCTTAGGGTTTAAACGTTATTGCCAGTCCTAGTACAAAAATATGCGTAGATAAGTCTTGTTATGCTCGCTTTTCCCGTGCAGGAGTGAAATCGATTGATATCACGAAGCCTTGAGTCGACAATGTTAGTTATTCAAGTTAAGAGAATGAGACTATACACACATGACTTTTTCGTATTCTCCTACCAGGCTGTAGTATGTCCCTCTGTAAAGATTTAAGTTATTTGGCTATGTGACAAATATTACACAAAGAAATGAAAGTAAAATTAATCCTTGTGCCTTAGTTTTTAATAAACTTTTGAGATAAGTTAAACTATAGCTTGTCTTACGTGTAGGAAAATTAATTTTATAGAAAAGTAGTACCGTAATGGCGTTCTGGCACAACTGTGTTGGAAAACGAAGTGCTAATGTCTAGAATATTCGTTAAATAAATATTTCTGAAAAATATAAAAGAAAGAAAAAGCTTAAAATTATTCATTTAAATGCATTCCCGCTAAATAAATAAAACGAGCTATCAAATTAGAAAAAAAATTGATACATTAAAGTGCAAAATAAATCGCCAAAATGAACGCTAACACGGCGTCAAAATTTAAAAAAAATTTGCTTTTCCCGCCAAGATAGAAAGTAAACATCCCAAGTAAACGTCCAAGTCTACTTTGGTGGACTTTGCGAATGCATCAAATTAAAAACTTAATTTTGTTTAAATTTTATTTGTCTTCATGCCCGCGAGAATGATTGTAAATTGAGGTGCGGCCCTCGGGCAAAAAATGGTTGTGCACCACTGGAATAGAGCATGTGTATTCTAATGTTTCATGCAAGTTTTTTTGAGCAATCACGATTGCTTATTGTTCTAATTTGATTGTTTTGAATTCCTATCATTTTATTTTCTCACCAGCACCCTCTGCCAGCACCACCGTCGCGTCGACCGGCCTCACGATGCTGCTCCTCTAGCGAAAATCGTCTCCAGGTTGCGTCCATATCCTACACACACACGCATACACACTCATGCTTGCGCACAGACACAAAAACTCCTACATACACACACGAACGCCTACACACACGCGCGCGTACACACAGCACTGCATACACAACACGCACGCACGTGCCACGTGCATACATACACACACGCGCGCATTCATACACACACGCCCGCATTCATACACACACGCGCGCATTCATACACACACAAACGCTCGTGATTGCGAAAAACATAATTTGAATTCAAAATGCCAAAAATTCAAATTAATATAATTTTTTTCCCCCTCTCATCTGGAAATAAATAACTAAGGAATTGCCGATTTCCATTTCATACCAAGAGACTGTTATCAAAAAGGATAAATAGATTTTAGCAAAATCATTCCATTCTGAAGCATGTGTGTGGTCCTGAAAAGGAACTTTTTTTTAATTTATTATCTGTGAGCTATCATTTCATGCAGTTGCTGCTGGCCCGAGGAAAGCGTGTTCTTCTCTTCATTCACTTAAAAACTGAAATTTAAAGTTTTTTTAATAGTAAAACAGAACAGCGTACGGTCTTATTTCGCAAAACTGTCTTGATATAATAATCCCCCTTCCATCTCCCGTTGCGAACAAATGTGATGTCCTAAATAAATACAGTAGAGTCTCGAAAATCCGAGTTAAACTTATGTCACCTCGGATTACTGAAAACTCGGAAAAATCTTCCAGACACTATTCGGCCAATATAAGGAGGGGTACATTTTGCAAAACCTACTTCATAATAATTACCCCCCCCCTCCCCTTGTGAACAAAAGTGCTGTACTAAATAACTAAATATTTTTTGTGCTACAAAGTAAAATTTAAAAAAAGCGTGAAAAGCGCAAAATCCCTAATCTCTTTTTCGTAGAAATTTTGCCTTTAATGCGTCGGTTGTTTTTTTAAGATTTATTACTTCTTAAAACTGAGCTAAACATTCCTAAAAAGTGAAAATAATAGCGATTAATGCATATTTAGTGCGAAGGTTTAAAGTTTGAATAATGCCCGAATAACCATAAACGTAGTTTATCGCAGGATATAATTTAGCATAGACATTCTTTTTTAAAATATGTAGTTGGTCCTGAAAAGGACCCTTTTTTTTAAAATTCCACTCCAAGTTTACACGAAACGAGATCTGTTGTCCGACATGTCTTCAGTAAGAAATCATAAAATTCTTCTTTCATCGCTTCGAGTTCGTTTATCGTGTTTTCTATCTGCCGAATACTAATTAGTTTTTGTTCAAATCTTTCGATTTCTTCATGCATGTGGACCACGAACTCCAGGAATTCGATTCTTTCACTGATGGCATAAATTACAACATTGCGAAATGGAAAGTGGAGTCAACTATAGGGTAGCTCAAATACTAAGATAATCGTTCCTCTAGGCGAAGCAATTATATAGAAAGTTATCTCAAAGTGCGTCTGAATGCTATTGGAAAAATGGGTATGGTTTAACAAGCACTTCGACCAATTACAATCCTGTGAGAGAGTCTACGGCTCAAACGATTAAGTTGAAACGTACCAACTGATTTCCCATCAATTTTAGTAATACAGATTTTAAATACTCCTAAACGAATGTTAAAGTAGGACAACATTTCATTACCCAGTTCTCAAACGAAACCAGAACTTACCTCGTGGAGGTGGTTCATCTTAGTGCTTACATGTTTATAAACTACCACACTAGGATTGGTAGTAACGCTAAAATTAAGGTTTCTGACCCTCACATTTCCACCCCGCTGCGTGCCTCTGCCAATTACTAATAAAACGATACGATTCGTGCAGAAATTTTCTGATTCCTTGTTTTGGAAACCAAGTTTTTTCCCCTTATCCTTGCTTATATTTTGGTTTTGAGACTATACTAATTTGTTGTGAGTTAAAACATTTTTTCTCACTCCATTTTGAACGTAACAAAAATTGCTACGTTAAAAATACAATATCTGACCAAGGAATCACATGAATAATGAAATAAATGAATATACCTAGTAACCAAAAGAATTTATAGAGACATTTGTTGAGGCAAAATATATTTGCATTCTACCGCGCGTGTTCAAGTGTCGCGTTTAAAAGTTTGCGAGAAATTCAAGGTTTCCCCCAAGACTGGACATTTTGATAGTGGGAAAAGGAGGGCAATTATTTTATGCACATAAAACATGTTTTACTACGATCTTTCGATTGCGAATTATTGAAATATTTTTCATTCCTCTATCAAATGCTCTTCTGGTAAGATGGGCAAATGTCTTCAGTCTATAAAAATAATTGTACAATCAAACCTGTTTTCATGCAGTCTTTTTTTTATGTGTTTTTTGTGCAGCAGAACCTTAGCAGAACATTGTAGTAGACAATCGGGTTTCGTTTTTAGCCTAATTATAGCGCCACCTATAGTTACTTTCCGCTCCGAATTTGTAGACACTAAGGGAAAGTTTTTTTCTTACATTACAAAGAGAAGAAACCCGTTGCGTGTTGCTCGTAAGAGTCATGAGAGAAAAACAAGTTTCGCAATTTAGCAAACTACTGAGCCGAACTTTTGCAGTTCCAGCAGAGAAGCCAATGTTTGTGCAGTTTTCCGAAATGGGAGGAACACACCAAGAATAAAGCAGGTTTTGATTAGGGACTTTCCGCGTTACCGTTGAGCTCAAGGGCGCCCATATGCAAAATTTAAAGGGGGGGGGGGTTCAAATATTTTCCCCATGGTTTAGCAGGATATTTAACAATGGAAAAAGATTTCAGTACAGATTAGAATTATTAAAACTTGACATTTTTAATAACTTATTCATTAATGGCTGTATAAGATATATTTTTGCAAAGAAAAAGTACTAAAAGCAAGGAAATTCAAATTTCTAAGGGGGGGGGCTTGAGCCCCCACTTGCCCTCTGATATGGGCACCCATGGTTGAGCTTGCACTTTGAAACTGAAATTTAAAGTTTTTTTTAACCGTAAAACAGAACAGCGTACGGATCTATTTTTTTTTGTAAAACTAACTTTATTGTAATCTCCCCCCCCCCCCCCCCGTTTCCTCGCGAACAAAAGTGCTGCACGAAATAAATAAATATTCCTTGGGCTAGAAAGTAAAATTAAAAAAGAAAAGATTGAAAAACGCAAAATCCCAGACATCCTTTTCCTAAAATTCACGCTTTTAACTCCTCTGTTGTTTACTTGTTGAAACTGAGCTAAACCTTTTTTGATATCATTTGAATTTTGTGTGATTGCCAATTTTTATTTGAACTAAAACTTCTTTTTTCTCTTGACAGGATTGCCACAAAAGTTCAAAAATGAAATTCCCTGACTTTTCCAGATAATTTTAGAAAAAATTCCAGGTTATAGAATGACTGAATACGTTACAGTATAATTTTTGCTGTAAATACACCTACTTGCTTTTTCAAATAATACTTTAAAAATTATCAATAATTGTAATCAAAATTTGGGTTAAGACAAACTTAAAATTTAATAACATAGATTACAAATGCATTTTGAAAGATCAACAATAACACTTTTTCTCTTTTTAATTTCTACAGTTGTGCCCTTCCATGCAAACATTTCATTTTACTCAAATCTTTTTCTGAGTGTTTTTTTTTTTTTTTTTAACTCGCTTTTCCTACTTAGCAACCTTTTTTAAGGCAAGATGATATGTGTTATGGACCATTCTAGCGTAACTGAGCACATTGTTAAAAATTTCAATTGATTCAAGTCCCCCACCCCACGTATGAATAAAAGCATTTAGTAGTCGCTCTTTAAACACTACGAGACTTTTCATGCAAATATTTGACATACATATCCTTGTTGATACTACACTCTCAACTAATGGTGCAACATTGATTTCAAAAAAATGTTCAAAATAAAACATTGATGGTATCCATACATTGACCTAAAAACATTGATGTTTTAAAACATTAAACTTTTCTAATGTATATTCATACATAATAAACTCTAAAAACTATTTTTATACTAGATCTGAATGTGTCTGTATTTGTTAATTAATAACTAGTAATTTCCAGCCAAGCATGGTTTGGATTTTTTTTTTTCAAAAAAAGCAAAATAAAATGTAAGAACATAACTAAGATTTTTACGATTTTTGTATGGACACTTTTTTAACATGCTTTTGTTACATTCAATATTTAAAAATGAGCTTGAATTTTCTTCCTTTCAACTATCAGGAAAATACACGTATCTGGAACACTACGCAGCAATTTCACCCATTAGATAGAAAAATTGGGAAGAAATTCTCCGACTATTCCGGAAATTTTTATGATTTTAACTGATATTTCCCTGACCATTTCAGGGGATTTTGACTTTTCCTGACAATTTTGGGTTTTCCATATTTTCAAGGTGCGTGGCAACTCTGCTTGAATTCAACAAGCAGTTTACAAGCAGTACGATCTCTTGTCCAGCATGTCTTGAGTATAGAAATCATAAAATTCTTCTTCTATCGGTTCCAGTTCGTTTATAATGTTTTCTATCTGCGGAATATTTATTAGCTCTTGTTCAAACCTTTCGACTTCTTCATGCATGTGAATCACAAACTCCAGGAATTCGATTCTTTCACGGATGGCATCCATTACAACAGTGCAAAAAGGAAAATGGAATCAACTATAGGGTAGCTGAAATACTAAGATAATCGCTCCTCTAGGCGAAGCATTATATAGAAAGTTATATCTCAAAGTGCGGCTGAATGCTACTGGAAACATGTATGGTTTAACAAGCACTTCGACCAATTACAATTCTATGAGAGAGTCTACGGCTTAAACCATTAAGTTGAAACGTACCAACTGATTTCTAATTAATTTTTCCGAGTTACTCAATTTAGTGATTTCCTCATATATTAATTAATCCTTTCATTATTTTTTCATTTATTGATTATCCTTTTATTTACTCATTATTTTGTTCAAAAATGCTTTTTTCAATCAAATAGAAAATATTTCATTTCTCACTTTGCCCCACGAAAAAAAAAAGCAAATATTTCCCACTTTTTTGAAAGCTCAATTTTACTGCAAAAAATAAAAAATAATGTTTCAATGCAAAAATACAATTTTTTTATGTACTATAATTTTCAAAACCAATTTCCAATTTTGCAGTAAGTTACCGTCCTAAGTCAGAAAAACATTAAGTACACACAGGGACGGCAAATAGGGGGGTCAAGAGGGGCGGTCGCACCCCCAAAATTTTTGAGCAGAATGATAGAAAATGGGTGATATCAATTAATGTAAGTCGGAAATCAATGTTCATTAAAGGGAATCTTGCTGGTTCTCAGCAACTATTTGATGAAACTCGACACATTCTCAGACTAGAAAAAGTTTTTTCGTTATTTGGATGATGACTTAGAAATTCATGAAGTATTTTCGGCTTTTTGAGAACATAGAAAACTGATAGAGAACCATGGTTAATTTTAAGTAAAGAAGACATTGCCTCACATAGGCTAAATATTTCACACTTTTGTGCCCAGTGTAACGATGGTATGTCCAATATGAGAGACTCGTGAAAAGTGGTGTGGCAGCATGGTTTTTACAAGAAAATTCCTTGATATTTCACATTCACTTTTACGCTCATTTTTTAAGTGTATATTTATTTAATGAGTGTTCATCACTTTCTTTTGCTAGAAACACGTTTCAGCTGCTCAATACTTTATAAATGCTTTCATAGAAACTTCTTAAAAATGCATGTGATTATTGAATTAAAAAAGACATATCAACCAAATACCTTTTATGGGGCAGTATAATCATGCAATTGCGGAGTGACACAAGTTAATCTTCCAAGAGTTAAAATGATAAAAACATTTCTCTATAACTTCAAAGCAGTGATTTGATGACTGGAAGAATTATTGCAAAATGATTCTTTCAATGGTGAAAAAGCTCATGCCCTTTAGCATGTATGATTTCGTTTGAATTTTTATCTAATTTGTTTGCATCGGGAAAAGGTTTTTGAAAAATGCTTTACTCTATCAAAATCTATATCTTCAATCTGTTACTCGACTATTCAAACCACAGTTCAATCTACAATTGATCTGTGCACCATACTACCACAGTTCAATCTACAATTGAAACTGAAAATAGATTTTTTATAGATGTATATTTCAATAATCGTGAAATTTTTCAAAAAAATTCTTCCTCTGAGCCAAGATTTGATGATAATTATTTTTCTGTATGGTTAACTGGGATTATGTTTAGTTGGATTGGATTTTGAAAACGAAAAATAAAATGTTTCACCTGTGAGTAAAATTTTTAGCATGAGGCAATAAAAATTACAAGCAATATTATGACAGACCGGTTATCACATCCAGAGACTGCCGTTTCGTCCTTGTTATGAACTCATCAGTCTGGAATAGTGAATAACAAACCTGAAGGCAGATGATATCTCATTGAAGCTGAGAGCGCCGACATGATTAGATTATTCAATGATGAAAAGTTTAAGCCCCTCACAGTTTTTGAAGTAGCCTGGGTGATTTTGAAGAGCAAGATATAAAAAGTGTTTTCATACATAACTTTGTGTTACTTCAATTATTTTTTAACTATTACAATCAGCTCAGCTAGCAGAAAAAGATTTTTTTTATGTCTCAGGAGGTTAGAGAAATATTTTCCAAGCACAAAGGGGGAAAAAATTATATACCTTTTCCATTTAGCTGAACTGGCAAAACAGCACGACATTGGGCTCTGATAGATTAGTAACACGATTGCCTGCTTTTCTGAATTCCAAAAATCATGCATTATAGCTTTTCCAAAAAGTATAAAACCTTTAGTAGCGAGATGTTTTGTATGATAACTTTTTTGTCAATGAACCAAAATTTTAATTGTTTCTAAACACCAATTTTATTTATACTAAACCGATTTTATGACAACTTCTTGTTAGCTAATGTGTGTTTGGTTTTGCTTTGGAGTTATACAAATTTAAGAAACTTGACCCCCCAAATGAACAGGGCCGATCCTAGGGTGTCGGCCGCCCGTGTGCAAAGATCTACTGTGCCGCCCCTCAAGAGTAATTTGCATATTTTGACTAATCTTTAAAGTCTATATAAATCTTTCTTTAAATTTCTATCCCAAGTTCGAATTCTAAAAAAAAAGGGGGGGGGGACAGAAGAATGATCTTATAAAAAGGAAGAAATTTTTTATAGTAAGAAATTCCTTAGGTACAATTTATATCTTTGAAGAAAGTAATAGATACCAAAATTTACTAATCGTAAAAACGCATTTTATAGTCTTCCTTAGGTGACATCAGAGAAGGGACGGAGGAAGGGGGAGCATGGGGGGAGGTGTCAGGGGTTCAGGGGAGGAGGATTGCTCCAAGAAAATTATCGAAATTGGTGTATGAAAAATATTTTTAGTTAATCTTTAGTTGTGTTTGGTTGCAAGGACAAAAGAGTCAAGTATATTCAAGGTGCATGGAGAATTTTTCGAAATTGACGTCAAATATCGCAATTTTAGGAACTTTTTCGAGACTTTAGGTGAAAGTAATGTTGCAGTTCTTTCCTAAAATTCTTTCAAAATTGAAATCAATTTGAAGCTATTTTTTAAGACCGTAGCTTAGGAAGGATCGGCGTTCTTCCCGAAAAATCTTCGAAACTGAAATTTTAAACCCGCAATTTTGGGTTACCTTTGTTGACGTTGCAAGAGGGAGGGAGATTCATTCGTGTCCCATCGAAAGATTTCGAAATATAAGTTTAAAACGCAAATTTAGGCCGTCTTTGGTGACGGTAGGGGATCTGGCGGCTATCCTCCGGTAATTTCTCGGCACTATTTTTTCAAAAACCCGTTTTTGGCTAGATTTGAAAACAATAGGGGAAACGTGAAAATATTCCGAACCAAAATATTTTTCGGAACTGAAATCCATTATAGGCTATTTTTGGAAAGGAAGGATTTTGGAGCTCTTAAGCGGATAATTCTGAAATCGCAATTTTATATCATCTTTGGTGACGTTAACAAAACCGGGAAGCTTCTACGGATCTTTCAGATATTTTTCAACATTAATATCTGAAAAATATAACTATAGACCACCTTGACGATTGATGGATATGCCCTAGCGCCGTAAAACGTTACATAAGCCTGGTAGTTCTCCTCCGGAATCCTTTAGAAATATAAGTCCCAAAATCGTATTCTAAGCATTGTTTGATAACGATGGAACTAAGAGCGGACGGGGGTCCAGTGTGCCCTCATGAATTGTGTTTTTGAAACTGAAGTAAATTTCAGGCTAGTTTAGGCAGGAAGCTGTGGCTCCACAGAACCGTCTAAAAAGGAAATTTTCAGGTTTAGTGATTGCATTGGAAAAAAGGGGGATCCGGGGTCTTTCCCCCAAAGTTCTTGAAACTGATGTTTGAGAATCGCAATTTTAGATTGTTTTTCAATACGTTAAGTGAGAGGGGGTGGAATTATGGGTTTCTCTTAAGACGCTAAGTGAGACTGTCTTTGGTAGTAATGTTTGCGAATGGATTTCGGGGTCTTCCACTGCAAAAATTTCGAAAACTGCCAAAGCAATTTTATATGACGTTTGATAATAGGATGGGCTGTCGTCTGAAAAAACGTTTTGGATTTTGGAGCCAACATTTTTATGCTATGTTTGATTAAGTTAAGGTGGAAGAGGTGAATCAGAGACTTAATTGGGTCCTAAAGATCGATGGTTCAACCAGCGAAATTTTCCGAAAGTAAAGTCCTAGAAACGCAATTTTAAGCCTTCTTTAGTTTCGTCAAGGAGATCATGGCATCCTTTTGGATCTTCGTTTTGGAGCTACATTTGCTTCCCGGGGCAAGGGCCCTGTCCCCCTACCTGATCTGAAACCGGGCAGTTCATTCAAGATTTTAATCAGAAAAATTGTCGTAAAGGGGGAAAAGTACAACACTTTAGTTAGTCATTCATATATGTTACTCTCATGGGAGTCGCAATTTTCCACTTTCTCTCCACGATTGTTAAACACAGAGTTTGTTACATAGTTTGTTTTGTTGTTTGAAATGCTTGCGAGTATCTAATCAGTATAGCTTTTTTTAATAAATAAAGTATGTCTTCATTGTTTAGGTCCATAAAAGCTTGGGGGGTAAACATTAGTGGCCGCCCTCGGTGCTCCTTTTAGACGGCACCATTTCATGCGTCAGAAGGGGGCCTTTTCCCTCCCCTGTATCATGCCTGATTACCGGTTATGTCACAAATTTTGCAACCAAATGAAGCATGTGTGTAAAGAGTAGATATTAATGGACAATAAACCAACACAATGTTCCCTAACATTCTATTTTTCTTAAAATATTCTATGCAGTCGGGAAATCGATACATACTTTAACAATTGAACATTTAAAAATCAGCATATTTATTCTACTTATTATAAGTTGTGAGAAATTCTTGAGGAATTTCGCTTGATTATAAGAACTATATGATGCTGCCTGCGGCCGCCTCTTGCTTTGGCCGCCCTTGTGCGGCGCACACTCTGCACACTTGCTAGGATCGGCCCTGCAAATGAAATGGTGAAATGCCACCCCTGAGTACATCGCCAGCTCAATTATTCCATCCGAGGACTGCAGTTTTGTGCTTTTTAGCACTCATCAACCCAGAATAGAAAGCAACTGAGCTGGAGGTGAAAAACCCCTTAATGGAGCCAGGAGAGACAAACAAACTGGTAGCTAATGTAGAATTAGCACACCAGACTAGTGACTACAGTCACTCGTTAGGTTGCCATTTTAAGACATTTTTGCATCCTAAAATTAAAATTCAAACAGTTTTGTTTTTCTGGATGAAAGGTACCACCATATTTTCTATTTTGCACTCCTGAAAATGCCTGTGGAAAATTTCATGATGATTGGTTGAGAATTTAAGACATGAAAACATAACAAACTCATTTTCGCATTTATAATAATAGTTAGGATAGAAGAAAACAAAAACCAAAGATGAGTAAAAAAAAAAATCTTAAAAAAGAAATTTATTGAGCCAACTATATGAAGATGAAACTATATTTTTATACATAGTTTTTCAATCTACCAGCTGTAAGAAATAAGAGTGACATTATATGATATGAATGAGGTCATTGGAATAGTCAAATTTAACTTGGTGGTGGTGGAGGTGGTGCCGCCAAGAGTGCAGTAGGAAGGGAGAGGGTTGGTAGACTAACGTTCTGAACTGTAGTTGAAGTAGTGCCACTAGATGGCACAGAGCTGACAGCAGGTGGAGGAGGGGGTGGCTGGGCAGCAAGATTTTGAAGGTTTGCCTGAAGAGAGGGTGGAGGAGGTGGTACACCCATAAATCCACCCCAGGGATACATGGTAGCAGCTACAGCTGGAGGTGGAGGTGGAATAGGTGCAATTCCTGGTGGAGGAGGCACAGGCATTGGTCCCGTTCCCAGCATTTGAGGTGGCATTGGCCATGGAACACCTAAAATGAATTTTACAAATAAAATACAGTTAAGATTATATGATGGCAGAAAAGTGCATCACAATGCACATCAATGTACTTTTTAATTCCATGTAACCCTTAAAGAGGAATGAGCATTACATTTATAATTTTGAAACAGCTGTGGTAGAAGGTTTTGCAACAGTGTCAACTGTTAAAAAATGTTTTGCATGATGTATTGTGAACAGTGTGAGTTTGTGACAAACACAATAAAAGTCATTTTAGATGTTATCCTAGGGTAATATATATATATGCTCCTCCTTCATAACAAAATTGCAATACTTCCTTTACTATGTAAAAGGAAGTAAAAATGAGATATTTCATTCTTCTCTCCGGCTGCATCTGGTTTATTTTGAGTGGCGATCTAAACGTGATCCCCCCTGATCCCCCCCCTAACCCTGATCGTATAACCTATCTCTGATGTACGTGTTTCAGAATATTGTTTGAAGATTGACCTTCTAAAACTGAAATTTTTCATTTTTTTTATTTTATAACAAACTCAATGCACACTTTCATAAAAGGAAAAACATAGCATAAAAGAAACAGTCCATTGCAAAATTCATACAGCTTAATTATGAATGGAATAATGGAGGGGAATTTTTTAATCTTTACATTTGATACAAAGATACTCCTGACACAGTATTATTTTTATTTTGTTGTTCAAAATTTAATTTATTTGCATGCATCATGTGCGGGGCATCCAAAGTCAATCTCTTATTGTTTGCTGTATGCATTACTTAATATTTTTGCTCTATTAATACAGCAATGACGAAACAAATTGTAGTTTTCGAAAGCTAAGGTTCCAAGGTAAAAGAAACATGTCCCTTTTGTTAAGAAATAATAATTTAAACTAATGAAAAAACATTATGTATAATATGATAATTATGAGGTTGAGCCGTATAAACGGAGTTTCCAATCTTTGCTTACAAGGGTGTGATTTACTTTTGCATATAAACACGTATTCTGCTTTTTTGGTTCAATTTTTTTTAATATTGAGAGCAAAATAGGTTATTATTTGGTAGATTATAGATTGAATATCCAATTAATAATTTGTAGTAACTAATTCTATTAGAATTTTAGTTTTTTTCCCCCTTGGATAAGCATATCAGAGTATGAAATTCTCAGATTCCACATGTCCGCAAATGTCAAACTTAATATTAAAAAAAAAAATTGATTAATATGCTTACCTGGAGTAGCTACTGGTGGAGTCATCCATGTAGTAGTTGCCAATGTAACTTGTGTCTGTGCTGTCGCTGGCAAACTAGGGGGTGGTGGAGGGGGAGCAAGCATACCCACAACGGGAGTTGTGCCCTGAGTACAAAATGCAACAATTAATAACCAACAAATATAAATATATGTTTTCACATGTTTAACATCAAAGGCAAAATAGTAGTAATAATAACTGAGGTTTTCAAATCCCAATTTTTTAATGTGGATCTGCCCTGTACATAAATTTTGTGGATCATTCTTCAAATGCCAGATTCAGCTCATTTATTTTATACCTTTGGCTAAGGGATGGCAAGTTTCTTTCACAGTAGAAAAAACCATGGAAAAAGCCGTCCGGAAAAAAAATAAGTGCTTTTCAAGTGGAAGAAATGAAAGAAGCTAATTTTAAAATTTACCACATAAAAAGAAATTTTGCATGAAAGAGCAAATGCATTTATGAACAAAATTTTAAGTACACAAAGCGAGACCTATAAACATTAAGTACACATGAGATATTAGAACATAAATGTAAATCGCTTAAGTAATATTTTAACTTTAAATTAGGACTGTTCAAAATTTAAATAAGGATATTTTAGGTTAAGAAGATTTTTTTTAATTTCAGAAAAGATGTATAAAAATACAGTGAAACCTGTGTAAGTTGACCACTTGCGGTGCAGTCCTTTGGTGGTCAACTTATAGAGGGAGTAATGTTTTTTTTTTTTTTTTGTCATTTCTTGCACCATGTATTCATTTTTTTAATGATTGACACTTACTCTTTCTGTTTAACTCACTTTCATTGTTTAGCATTACTTTGAAACAATATTTTAAAATGTTATTCAAATATTTTTAGAGATTATTTTCCCAGAATGACGTATAATGTGTCATGCAAATTTAAAATTTCAGTAAATTGATCAAAAAAAAAATATCTTATTGTTTATGAAAAGTTACTCATTTGATATTAATAGTTCCTAAAATTTCATAGCTTCTCAAATTGCAAATTTTTCTCATATACATTTATAATTCCATGATGATCTACTTTTCAACAAAATAACTCCTTATTGAATTTGGCGCACTTACTAGACACTAGTTTTAGAAATTCCATATGTGTCAGCTAATTTTCTCTAGCTTTCTCCCTTTTCAATTAGTTTCAATATTTCATACTTTTTATCAATCTCAAGTTCAACTAACTTTCTTTTTGAAGCCATTTTATGTAAAACTATAACACAAAGAGCAACAAGCTGGACTCTCATAGTTTAAAAAAGCAGTTGTAAATGAAAATGTCGTATCTCTTAATCCCTTGCACCAGAAATACTTCAATGCAAGTAACTTTACTCTTTAGCACAATTCCATTGTTGTCATAAAATTTTACAACTGGAAAAAAATACTTTGTACTTTTCTATTGACACATGTTTTCATAAAGAAAAACAAGTTTGGGGAATAAAAGGGTTCTTAATAGTTTTCCCATGTGGTTCAACTCAAAAGGAGGTTTAGTTATGCTACTGTTTCATTTAGTTAGTAAAACGCTGGTCTGGTATCAAAAATGTTCTTGGAAAGCTATAAAAAAAATAATAAAATAAAACAATTTGCTAAGTAAAATTAAGAAAAATAAACCAAGTGGTCAACTTACAAAGGGGTTTTTTACAATGCTCCAAACCAAATTTGGTGTTCATTAGTGGTCAAGATAGACAGGTGGTCAAGATGGAGAGGTGGTCAAGTTACAGAGGTTTTCCTTCATTATATAACATAGGAATAATTCCATTCCTGACAAAAGCGGTCAACATAGACAGGTGGTCAACTTACAAAGGTGGTCAACTTTACAGGTTTTACTGTATGTGCTACACATATTTATCGTTTTTTGAACAAATCACAAACAGTAGATTTTACTGCTTAAAACAGAGGGAAATAGTAGATTTTTACATTAATAAAATAACAGATTTTTTTATTTTTTTTAATACTAAGAACTTTTCATAATGCACTCAAAAGGACAAAATAACTTCTTTGGGGCAGAATGGACAATTTAAGTATTCTTCTAGTTTTCAAAAATTCCAAGAAAATGACACCAAAAACGAAGAAAAGTGTTGCTCAAGTCAGGTAGAGAGTTTTTATTATCTTTTTAGCTTTCAATCATAAATTTGGTAAAACAATGCAAATTTTTTCGGGAAAGTTTGCTTTGAAATGACTTAAACCGCACTTTTCTTCATTTGTGGTGTCATTTACTTTGAATTTTTGAAAACTACAGGAATACTTAATCGTCCATTCTGCTCCAGAAAAGTTATTTTGTCCTTTTGAGTGCATTATGAAAAGTACTTAGTATATTTTTTAAAAAATTGTTATTCTTTTTAGTGTGCATTTGGCACTAAAAATTAATCCTTGTTCCCCTTTAGGATTTGTTTGTGTGCTAATTTAATTAAAACCATTTTATTATCAACGGTTTGCGAAACTAATTCATATTTCACAACATAACATGTCTCTTTACTCAGCCCCGTTTTCGATTATTGGCATGAATGAGGATAAAAATACAGGGTCCATTATGAAAGTAATGAGCATAATGTTATTGTGACGCGACAATAGATGGCAGCACGGTAAAACCGGCTGGGAAATGTGGTGCGGGATATGCCCTTTCAATGCATCCAGTCGTCAGTGCTTTCGAGCAGTGTGAGCGGAGATAAGTGCCTCCGCTTGAAGTATGTTTTCAACTTTTGTAACATAACGCAATGGAGCGTTCGCTTGAACAATGATACGCCATAAAGTTTTGCGTGAGGTTTGGAAAAAAATGCAACCGAAACATTCCAGATGCTGCAAGAAGCCTTCAAGGACGATTGCATTTCAAGATCACAGTCTGGGAAGTGGCACAAGGCATTCAAAGAGAGCCAGGAGGAGGTTGCCAACGAACCCCGTTATGGATGTCCCCCCCCCCCTGGGTGATCCCTCACCACCTTACAGTCCCTACTTAGCTTCATGTGACTTCTTTTTGTTTCCGCGACTCAAGAGAGAGAGAGAAGAAAGGAAAACATTGGGGAACCTTGGGAAACATCCAACACCATGTTACAACGTTCCTGAGAGGCATTCCCTTGGAAGAGTTTCAGGGTGCCTTTCAGGCGTAGCAAACACGTCTCCCCAAGTGTATTGATGCAGGAGAAATGTATTTTGAAGAATATTGAACATTTGTACAAATTACGATCAATAAATATATTTTGCCAGTAAATGCTCGTTACTTTCATAATAGCATGATAGTCATAAGCAATGATAGTGGATAAATGTCATGCTTGCTCTCGAGAAGCCTTGATTCAAATTTTTATTATGATTACTATTAACATTGCTATTGCAAGGCAACAAAATTTGTAACAATGGATTTAAACATTTAATGGGGAAAGAACATGAAATTTGCTGTTTTCCATCTTAACTGAAATAAAAATTTTATTTTAAAATAGAATGTTTTAGCGTTAAGTTGGACCTTAAGATTAAGCAAATCATTTAGTGAAATCCAGATGTCTCTAAGTAGTCTAGTTGCTGAGATATAAGCAAAAGCTGGCCTCAGATTTTTTCGTGACAATCAGACCAAGTACAATTAAAGTGCTTAAAAAAACAGGAGGAACACAGTAGATTTAGCATATGAAATAGTTTAAAACAAAGCTTTCTGAATTGATGTATATTTGGTTTGATATTTTAACTTGATGACAGTTTAAAACTCACATTCAAAATAATCACCAAGTTTTGTTTAAGTATTTCAAAATTTTAATGAAAATTACACAAACAATTTAGCAAAACTAAATAATAATCAAAAATGAAAAAAAAAGTAACAAAATAAATAAATAAATAAATAAATAAATAATAAAAATTCCATTTTCAACACAGATGCAGAAAAATCGAATTTTTATACAAAAGTATGAAAACAGAAAATAGAAGAACTTCATAATGAATAAAATAATTTTAGAATTTTAATTTAATTTAAATTATGGAAACCAATATTAATGATTTTTAAAACGGTCTTTGGAACTTTTGGGTACATTAAAAACTAATGAAAAGTTTCGAATTTTAGGAAATTTTTGCATATCTTGCCAGTTTATGTCACTTGATTACTCGACAGTTTGTAATCTTAAATTAATTTTAGAAAAATTATTTTTAAAAATGGAATAAAATTATACTTAAGAGGGAAATCAGGAGACAACCTAAAAAAGTGGGAAGCTTCCACTCAAAACAACAGATTCAGCCGTTATGCAAAGGATTAGTAAAAATGATACTTAGGAACAAAATCATTAGAAAAACAATTAGCTTTGGTACTAACCACTATAAAATATATATATATATATATATATATATATATATATATATATAAAGATAATGATTTGAATTCTTAAGTTTTGAATTCAAGTTAATTGTTTCGCAATCACGAGTTGCGACAGAACCCTACTCATTGGGGTTATTGTTACTAGAAACAGCTCCTGTCCCCCCCAAGCCTGCCCCTCCTACTGGGCGGTTACGTGTGTATATTGTGTGTGTATGCACAAAGACGTGTGTGTATGGGTGAAAATACGCGTGTGTGTGTGTATGACATGGACACCACCGCCCAGAAGCAGATTCTGGGGGACAGTGCTCAGGACCAGAGGATGTAGAGGCCCTGGTCCAAGCTAAAAAAGGAACCAGACATCAAAGACGGTCAAGTGAGAACAATAAGCAATCGTGATTGCTCAAAAAAAAAAAAAAAAAACTTTAAAATTTTCCTGCATAAACTCTTTTTTAATCAAAATTAAATTTTATAAAAATAATTCAGGATAAACTGCTTTACTGTAGAAATTGTTCAAAAAATGTCTCTCCAATTATACAAAACATCCTACAGAATGTATTGATTTTTGATTAAAACTAGGAGGATCATGGGGTTCGAGAAAAGGAGTCTGACAAATGAAACAAAAGAGTTGGCAGCTAAGAAACTGCACGCAGAAAATTAAATTTCTTCAAAAAGAGTTGTTACATAAGTTGATTGCCTGAAACCATTTTGAAAATACACCTTCGAATCCAACACACCTGTGATGTTAACACAGTCTGCTGAACACTTGCTGGAACTTGGAATGGAGGTGTCCATGGTGGCATTGCCATGGGGGCCATAGATGTAGCTGGAGGTGGAGGAGGGGGCATTTGGGACATCACTGGAGGCGGAACAAACATTGAAGTTTGCATCATGGTAGTTGGAGGAAGAGAAGCACGAATCATCGTATTCTTGTTCTGGGCATTGTTGAAAACGGATTGAGTGTTCTGAAATGGAACAAAATGTTTAATGTTCAAATAATAACGTGCATTTGACCAAAACAAAAACTTTTAAAAAAGTAGATAAGAAAACCAAAAACTAATAACTGCCAATCCTAAGATAAAAGAAAAAATAGGAGCTCTTTAGTAGGAGCACAAAATTGTGGTATTGGCAAAGCATTCCTTCTGTACCTTAAGTTTCTATAATGTTTTTTTTTTTTTTTTTTTTTTTTTTTTTTTTTACTATTCCTGTTTGATTTTTAACAAAGCTGCTATTAAGTTTTAAATAAAATTATTTTATATTAAACAAGCATCATTACATAGATACATATTGAAAAATTAATGAAACTGCAATCTATTTTTTAAAAAAAAATACATAACTTTTTAATATTAAAAATGATTGTATCTTTACATGTTGAAAAATAATTATTACTTATTTATTATTGCGCTTTTAAATTATTAGTACACTTGACCTAGCTAAATTATTGCACTTCATTAAAGTGAAAATATGCATGAGTTTACAACTTAACCAGTATATTTATAAATCATTTTTTAAAGATTTATAAATATACTGGTCTACAGATTTTCAATTGTTATCAATTATTCCCTATGAAAGTATAAATATGCAAAATATACAAAGAAGCTGTGCAGTTTAATCATAAAGCCACCTCTCATGTTTTGATTAGCAATCAACTTACAGTTGGCTGAAACTGTGTGGTTGAATTCGGAGGAGGCGGAGCCATAATAGCACGAGGTGGTCCAGGGGGAGCTTGCAGCGGTGTTGCAGAAGATGGCGTACTTGAAACCATAGAAGTCATCATCTTGGTGGGTGGAGGCGGACCTTCACCAAGTTCAGCCATCAAAGACATATACTACAAGTAAAGTTAAGTAACGTTAAGTTACAAATTAAAAGTTATTTGATGAAAAATAATAATAAAATAAATATGTTTTGAGATACAAATAATGATGAATTAGAAAAATTTTAATATACAGTAAATCTTTCAAGAAAAGTAATGAGACAATATGGGATAAATATAAAACATGTTATTAGCATTTAAGTTTAAAAGATTTAAGGGAGGTGTCTTAATTAGTTTGGGGCTTTGCCATTACTTCCTGATGAAGACATTAAAGGGAAAAAAAGGTAAAAACTCATTTTTTTAAAGTTATAGTGCTATAATACTGACATAATATTGACTTCCTGCATTATCTTGCAAAAAAAATAGTGCCTCACAAACAGAAAAAAAGATACAGTACATAATTACAGCACTGGTGGACAATTGCTTGGATTAGGGGGCATTAACCAGCATCCTAAGCAAAATCCATCCTAAAGCATCCCCAACATTTTCAAAGGGATTTAGATCAGGAGAAAGTGATGGCCATCAGATGAGAACTGAATATCTTTGCTCTCTAGACATTCTAGGACAGTGACTGTTTTATGACATTGACATGTTACATTATCACTCATATAAACAAATTTATGATCGACAGCACCATGGAACATGCAAACGTGAGGCAACAGAACATCAATAATGTATCGTTTGCCAGTCATAGCCCTGATGGAAGGACATAGAGTGACATATGGCCATTGATCATGACCTCAGCCCACACCACTACTTATAGGATATCAAAGTTGAAAGTTAGTAAAAATATGAGCTACGCTAAGAAAGTTCAAACTTCAATATTTCTAAAACTCAAATGATTTTGCTTTCAGTTAAAATGATTAATATTTACCAAGAGCAAAAGAATAATCATGTACACTAGTTACGGAATTAGGGAGAGCATTGCCAAAATATTCAAAGTCAGTTTTCAAAATCAGTTCATAAATTGCTGTTGCTAAATGCATTTAATAAAATAGACAACTTTTTTTTTAAATTTAAGTACAAAATACAGTTGGCTCTCTGTTTAACGACTTTCAAGGGACCACAAAAATTGTCTTTGAATAGAATGCTTTTAAAACTAAAGTGGCCTATCTGGGGCCGTGAAAAGCTGTCGTTAAATGGAGCGTCGTTAAACAGAGAGCCAACTGCACTTAAGGTTAATATTGAGGATATCTTCCAATGTTTCACTACAGCCATTAGCAATAGTCATGCAGCCATTAGCAATTCTCGGAAATTGCTAATGGCTGCCTTCAGGTTATTTTTTCTGCTTGGGCCATCTATGATGAGAACATCATCATACTTTAAGTAAATGTTTCTGAATATTCAATGACTTAAATTTGTAATTTATACAAATTATAACACATAGAAACATTAAAATGCATAATTGCCAACCTTTGAGGGGGAAAATACAAGAGATTTTATTTAAGTTGTATAGATGATTCACCAGCAACATATTGTACTACAAGATTACTATATTATGCATTTAAATTCTATGAACATCAGATTTTTTAAAAAAAATGAAACAGAGACATTTTTGAGGGATAAAGTAATTGGTACCTTTTAGAAAAATACAAAAAACTGAATAATTAAGAGTCTGTTCATTTAAAATTTAGCACATTTCCCAGCAAAAAGTAACTTTGAGTTTAATAACTAAAATCAAGACCAAAATATAAAACAAATTGTTAAACAAAAAATTAAATAAGTAGATATTAGATAGCATATGTTAAAATGATTTCTAACTTTCAAAATAATTGACACATACACAGGATGCAAAAAGATTAAATCTCGAACATTGCATGCAACTAATCTGTTCAAAATTTTGAAAATTCATTTAAGTTAAAATTTTTAATGAGTGACTACTTTCACAACACTAACTATGGCATCAATTTTTCCAAAAGAAAAAGGAAAAAAAGGGGGGGGGGGGTCAGAAATAATTGGATATTTCTATGAAACTCAAATTTTTGTACTACAAATAAATAGAGTTTAGTAAATGAGGCAGCGAGAAGCAAAGGGTTGTAAGTGGACATTTTCAAGTTTTGAGTAAAACACATTTAAAGATCAAGTCCTAGGTAGGCTTTCATTGAAATTTTTTCTAAATCATGCTGTACAACAGAATGTACCAGGGCAACTAGTATTATCTCTTGCCCCCAAAACAGAGGAAAGGTTCACCTACTATTTGTACTGGTTTTCTCCAAATTTTTAATTTTGCCACTTACATCCCTTTGCTTCTCACTACCTCAAATGTAGTTATGTAGCAAGTTGGTGCGAGAAAACCAATTTTGGCGCAATTGGAGCAGAATAACAACCCCAAAAACTCAAGACATTTTAATCTGTTTGGGAAATGGTGGATGAATGGAAATAACAAGCACCACCTATTTAGAAGTGAAATTTTTGCCGATTTATTAGAAAAATTTGATTAGAAATTGGGATAATGATTTGAAAAAACGGAGTCCCCAGTTAAGGCAAATACGTAAATGATAATTCAAGCACCTCATAACATATACACATAAAACTACATACTTCTTCATCAATCTTAGCTTTATCTGGGGCACCCATCGCTCCAGCCGGATTTTTTTGCTCTCTGCAATCTTTTGCTATATGTCCAGCAGATCCACAATTTGTGCATATAACGTTATTTGTAACATTTGGTTTATCAGGACATTGCCAGCTTCTGTGAGTTGTTGCACCACAGTTCGTACAACGAGGGCCATCATTTTCTCGTAAAGTTCCATTCAGGAGAGCCAGCTCGCGAAGTTGCATTCTCCGTAAATCATTTTGCCCTTCAGGAACTTCAACTCCTTGTCGGATAATTTCTCTGATCTACAGAAATAAAAACTTCTTTAAGGAAGGTTTAAGTTATTAAAAAATTAAAGTAAAAAAGTATTTGATACAATGTTGTGAAAAATCTCAGATTATGACCAAAATAAATACCATTTAATTTTAATGTTCTGACATTAACATGCATAAGAAGACCTCTAGTTTATATATCATTATTATAACTTTTGTGTAAAAAACTCTTTTTAGATAGTCTTTTTTTTTTTTTTTTTTTTTTTGTGTGTGTGTGTGTGTACTTTAAAAATACATTTAGAAGAAGAAATAAAGTTCTATAACAAATAAAGATCTTCATTGTCATTACCAAAAAATCTGCACTAACGAATTTTTAAAGAACCAAGATTAAATATTATGACAATAAATTCATACTGAGCAAAAAAAGGGGGGGGGGAGCAATGCATTTTAAACATTATACATTTAAGGCACTTGAAATGATTTAAACTGACTAAAGTTCCTCAACTGAAAGTTTTCAAACTAAAGTTCCTCAGCAAAGAGATTTTTTGTGTTTCTTTACATACATCTTGCTACTAAAAGTATGACCAAGAAAAAATATTTGCAGTAAATGCATTTTTATTTATGTATTCATTTTTTTTTTTTTTAAATGTAATGTTACCGAGTGAAAATATTTTGATCACAAAAACTTTTATATTTTACTAAGTTAATGATTTTAAAAAAATCTTTTAATTACCACAAAAGACCTACAGTTACAGTTAAAAAATAAAATTTAAATAAATAGATAAAACATCTTCAGATCTTGATTAAGTCAATTTATTAAGATTTTAATTCTACCAAACTGTAGCTAAAATAACTCCTTACAGCCATCAAATTTAGTACCGTAAAATCCCGAAAATAACCCCCCTATCGAATATAACCCCCCCCCCTTTTCGCCGAAAGGGAAATTTTTCAATAATCCCGAATATAACCCCCCTCCCCCTGATTCCGCACATTTCATTTTTGGAAACTCACTGTACAGTGCATGCACGCCAGCAGCGAAGGACCGGAAGCCTGACCCAGTTTCTTCATTCATCCAAACCGGTCTTAGATTATCAAGGTCAACGCCGCTGCATTCCGTTCGTGTCACGTGATAAACCCAGCTAGAATTCGTTGCACCTGCCCACATTTATCTCGTCGCTCTCTCTTCGTCTGTTTATCTTGTTCTCTCACGCTGCTATTTATTGTTCGACAATGTCTCGGAGGAGCTTCACAGTAGAAAAAAAGCTCGAAATACTGCGTTGGCATGAAGCTTATGGATCTTCTCTCCATAAAATGGCGAGCGAGTTTCAACTTGATCGAAAATGCTTACGGGACTGGATCAAAAAGAAAGATGTTCTGTCAACCAACGAATTTGGAAAAAATAAAAAGATCCGGAAAATTGGTAGCAGCCGAAAGCCATTATCCGATGAAATGGATGAGGACCTCTACGAGTTTTTAGAAAAGGAGCGGGAAGCCGGACGAGCAGTGAGTAACAAACTCCTTGCAGAGCAAGCAAGAAAAATTGGTAAAAAATACGGACTGGAGGATTTCAAAGCAAGGGCTCAATATGTAGCCAATTTTAAAAAGCGTTTCAACGTTAGCATGAGAATTGGGACGACCGACTCTCAAAAATCCCCAGAAGACCTCAGGGATGAAATTTCCTGTTTTTTGAACTGTGTGAAACAATCCCGTATAACTTTTGATTACACCGATTTTAATATTGGTAATATGGACCAAACGATGTGCCGCTTTGATATGCCGACGAATCGGACGAACAACCCGAAAGGCGAGTCAACAATCCGAATAACGAATACAGGGTGCAAGAAGCGGGGATTCACCGTTGCGTTGTGCGCCCGCGCTTCTGGGCACAAATTACCAGCATTGTGCGTGCTGAAAGAGCCTTCGGGCAAAATTCCAACCAAAGCCTGGTCTAGTCTGGTAGTTCTGGACAATATTCGGGTTACTGCAACTACCAACGGCTGGATGCATGCCGACACTTTGAAGCTTTGGGTCCGCAAAGTGTGGGGAGCCGACGAAGATGATGTCAAGCTGCTGCTCATCCTGGATCGCGCACCCATTCATAAATCATCGGAGGCCTCATCCGCGCTATCCGATGTTAACACAAATCTTCTTCTAATACCTGCTGGCTGTACTAGCTTATTACAACCAGCAGATGTTTGCTGGAATAAGCCATTCAAGGCTAAATTGCAGGAACTATGGGGGAATTACCTCCGAAAGGAAGAGAAAACAAAAAAAGGAAACCTGAAACAGCCCTCCCGACAAGATGTGCTACAATGGGTGTCGATTGCGTGGGAAGCTGTTCCAGAGGAATTAATCGTCAAATCGTTCAAGTGTTGTGGGATATCGATCAAATTGGATGGGTCCGAAAATGGGGAACTCCATTCGGAACTCGCCCGTGCTTTTCGCGCTCCGGCTGACGAACTTGTGCTCAAACTCTTGGATTTGGCTCTATTAGAAGATGATATGGAATCTGATTTTGAAGGATTTTCAGACGATGATTAAATATGTCCATTTTTTTAAAAATTTTAACTAAAATATTCCAGGCTCGTTTGTATAAAATAAAATTTTGCTTTTAATTATAATTGTTATTTTCGGTTCTCTTATTCTCATTTTAGGTGCAATAATCAGGATATTTTAAACTAATTGCAGATTTTTATTGTTTACAATATTTTTTAGGTTTTAATGGTCTAGAGGCTTGATTTTATGGGTATAATAGGGAAAAAATCAGGAACTACTTTCACTCTCCATTTTTATCAGTTTTTATTGATACTTTAAAAGTATAAAAATGTGTGTGCATAACAGTTGAAAATAAAATTCTAAATCGTATTTGGTGGTGGCTGACAAAGAGGTGTGTCCAGGTTGACGTAATTTTAATCCTCCAGGTGATCTGAAACATACAGTTAAGGTAAATTCTTATTAAATAAGGATGTAAAATTTTCTGGAAGTAGCCGATTGGAATTTTTTTTTTTTTACGAAGTGGTACCTTTTTGAAAAAAAAAGTTCATTTTTTTGTCTCCTTTTTTTGAACTTTGATTATATTTTTAAAAAATAATAAAAATAAAAAAATTACTAACCGTCTACAGGGCAGCAATTTTGAATTTTTAGGCTAAAATACCCTCTTAAATCAAAATTGAGGTTTTGCTTAGTAAATAATGTGTCGATTTTCTGCTAACAGATGGCGCCACCATTCAATTTATTGTTACAAGAATATCGTATCATGTTTTCATTTATTGACATTCTCAAAACGATCTTTTCGTGAAAAATCTCGAATATAACCCCCCCCCCCCCCTGAAATTTATCGATTTGGTTTTGAAAAGGGGGCGGGGGATATTTTCGGGATTTTACGGTAAGTAGAACAGCTCAGAAAGTAAGCAGAACTAAAGAATGATCTCTGGCTTTAAGGAAGTAACTATTTTGTTCCAAGATTTTCAAACAAAGACAGAGGGGGGTCAACATATAGCTGCATTATGCATTAAACATTTTTTTTTTTCTTCAAGCAATTCACAACATACAAATGTCAATGATTTATAACTAAGAAAAGATGAACAATAGTAAACAACCAATATCAAATACAAATCAACAAGTTGCTAATTTTTGAGAGGACTATTCATAGTTAAACGCAGGGAAGCACCAAGAGGCAAGCTAAATCCGTGAAGATAATTCATTAATTTACCATAATAATGATTTTTAATAATACACTGCTCGACATTGAAAATGCAACACCAAGAAGGAGTGCTCAGAAAGGGATGAAATTTGAAAAAAGACAGAGACAGCAAGGAATAATAAATGACCTTAATTTCAAAATGATAGGCAGAATACAGAGTGAGGATGGCGTCGGCTCAGTAGGATGTAGGACCACCGCGGACAGCGATACACAAAGCAACATGTCTAGGCATAGAGTCAATAAGGGTGAGGATGGTGTCCAGAGGGATGGCTCTTCATTCCCTTTCAACCATTTGTCACAGTTCCTCTTCTGAACGAGGCAGGGACAGAGTCTGCAAATGGCGTCCAATCTCATCCCACACATGTTCGATTGGTGACAGGTAGGAAGAGTATGGTGGCCAGGCAAGCGTCTGTGTGCCTGGAGAGCATGTTGGCAGATGCGAGCACTGTGTGGTCGGGCGTTATCTTGCTGAAAAAATGCATTAGGTAGCCCTTGAAGGTAAAGGATTGTCACCGGCTGCAGCACATTATCCAAGTATCGTTGAGCCGTCATAGTGCCCTGAATACGAATTAGAGGTGATATGGAATTGTACGCAGTAGCGCCCCAAACAATTATGCCACGTTGTCGTGCGGTGGGATGTTCCACAGTTACTGCCGGATTAGATCTGTCTGCACGTCGGCGCCACATACGTATGCAGCAATTATCACTGGATAAACAGAAGCGGGATTCATCTGAGAACATGACATTTTGACATTCTGTCATCCATGTCGCTCCAGTCCGGCACCATACTAAACGTTGCTGTCTATGTTGTGGGGTCAATGGCAGGTTTCTTAGCGGACGCCGTGATTGCAAACCACGTGCGACCAAACGACGGGAAATGGTTCTGGTTGACACAGGAACATTCAGGGTATCTTGCACCTGCAGAACTGAGGAACAAGTGACTTGTGGGATTGCTACATCTTGTCGGTGGATGAGTGGATCCAAGCTTTCTGACGTCACTCTGGCTGCCCCTGTACCCCTCAATCTTGCCACATTTCGTTGTTCCAACCATCTTCGGCACAGCCAATGCAACCGTGCTGCATCCATGTGGTTATCAGCTGCACTTTGACGTACGGACCAACTTCCCCTTTTCAGTTCGATCACCATACCCCTCGTAAAATCGTCTATATGCAGGAAGTGCCTTCGTTTGACGGCGGCCTGGCATTCTCTCGTGTTACACGTATCCTCCAAGACAAAAACAAAATTTCTTTGATAAGAACAACATGGGCAACATGAATATTGCCCATTCTGCAAGTTCCTTCCCTTATATCTTACTTCATGTGTGTCAGAGAGCTGCGCATTTCACATCATCTACGTAACTTAGTGATGTACGTCTACTCTAAAATTCGCATAAATTTCTGAACACTCCTTCTTGGTGTTGCATTTTCAATGTCGAGCAGTGTACAATCTCTTATCACCTTCTGTACACATGAACTTTTTACCTTTGAATTATATTATTTACAAACATTTGGATAAGGGGGGAGTGACAGCAAGCATGAAACTAATGATCTTACAGAGCAAACTGAGAACTGGCTGATTATAAATTCAGCTAAGTGACCGATGAATCAGCACATACCTAGTTGAGACCTTTTAGATACAGTTATTACAGTAAACATCTTAGCACATAATCATTTACAAAATTTTTCACATAACCAGTTTTAAACAGAATTTATTTTGATGTAACGTCCTGCAAGACAAGAATGTATAGTTTAGAGCAGGGGCGTACCCAGAAATTTTGGGGTTTGATACAAATGATTTTTAAGGTAGTAGTTTGCTCCTATGACTCTACATATATTTCACCAATCTTGGACTCCCTTTAGGTGTCCCTCCTGCCCTCCACCCCCCCCCCCTGCATGCCTCTGGTTTAGAGACCAGGCGGGAGGTCCCCCCACCCCCCCCCAGAGCCCTTGGTTTTTACACTATATCCAACCCTAAATGTGATAGTTTATATACATATGAGAGTTTATGATCAAACACCCAACCCAGGAAGTAATATCTGGCTATGCTACTGCCTAAGTTCAAAAATATTATAGGTTTGCCACATCATTTATTAGTATACTAAGTATCCAAATCATTTCTTTATATGTATGTAATAGCTGTTCTGCTACTAAAGTATTATAACTGTCTTCAAGTATATATGGATGCCTCAGTTGCCAAATCAATTAAACTCTGCTTTAAAAAAAAATCCTTATTTCTGCTTTAATAGTGCTTAACCAATGCATGGAATGTGAATTTATATTTAAATTTTGGTTCAGAACATTTCTTATCCTGCGATGGCACAAAATGTAACACGAGGACCCATTCACTCCTATGCATAACACTATCTTCTTCATCACTTTTCTCAACTTTTTGTTTTATGGAGTTAGTCGATTTTGCAAGTGAAGCATCCATATAAAAAATAGTAAGAAAGAAAAAATCTCATTGAAGTCACCACACCCAAAAATATGCAAATGCTGTTTAAGTGATAAATACACTGAATGTAAATTTGAGCCTAATTTACTGAATAACTTAATGTAATCAATAAATGTGCAAGTTCAGATTCATAGAGCTATATTTTCAAATTCAAAATACTCATTATGAACATTTTTGATAATAAATAAGGATACAAAGAAACAAAAGTAATTCAGTTTTTAAAAATAACATTAAATAATAAAATGTGTGGCAGTACATGTCAAAATAGCTTGCAGTTTCCAAAAAAATATAAATTAACTCCAAGATGCAAAAGGATTGAAATTTCAGACACGAGAATCAAATTTCCGCGAAGTACGTTCGCTGTTGGCATGTTTTTGAAAAATAAATTTATTATTTAACTAAGCATAACTAAAATTAAACATAAAATATGCTAGTTGAAAATAGAATATGTGAAAATAACATCCAATTGCCCAAAATATCAAAATATTTACAAGATGCAAAAAGATTGAAATCTCAAACACTAGAAGCAATTTTTCGCGAAGTTCGAGAAAGGGCAATGTTGCCATGGTTCCAAAAATAAAAAAGTTTATTGTCTGTTAAAATGAAACAAAAAAATAAGCTACTTCACGGTAGCGTATTTGGAAATAACTTCCGATTGCCAAAAAAATCAAAATATTTACAAGATGCAAAAAGATTAAAAGCTCAAATACAATAAGTAATTTTCCCAGAAGTCCGAGTAAGTGATATGTTACCATGGTTCCAAAAGTAAGAAAAATTATTATCTATTAAAATTAAACATAACATAAGCTAACGTAGGGTGGAGTATGTAAAAAATAACTTCCGATTGCCTAAAATATCAAAATATTTACGAGATGCAAAAAGATTGAAATCTCAAACACAACAAGCAATTTTTCGCGAAATTCGAAATAGTGCAAAGTTGCCATGATTCCAAAAATAAGAAAGTTTGTTATCTTTTAAAACGAAACAAAAAATAAGCTAATTTATGGTAGCGTATGTCGAAATAATTTCCGATCGCCAAAAATATAAAAATATTAACAATATGCAAAAAGATTGAAAACTCAAACACGACATGCAATTTTCGGCGAAGTTCGAGTAAAGTTTGATGTTGCTATGGTTCTGAAAAAAAAATGTTATCTATTGAAATTAAACATAAAATAAGTTTATCTATGGTGAGGTATGTCAAACTAACTTCCGATTGCGCAAAATATCAAAATATTTACAAGATGCAAAGAGATTGAAATTTCAAACACAACAAGCAATTTTCGGCAAAGTCCGAGTAAGTTTGATGTTGCCATGGTTCCAAAAAAAAAAAGTACTTTGTTATCTTTCAAAATTAAACATAAAATAAGCTAATCTAAGGTAGGTTATGTCAAAATAACTTCCGATTGCCAAAAATATCAAAATATTAACAAGATGCAAAAAGATTAAACTCGGAAACAAAGGAAGCAATTTTTCCCGATGCTGCATTTCGAACACAAGTTCCGAAAATTGAACTGATGAAATATTCTTGAAAAATATTAAAGCATAATCCAATGATTTTCTACCAATTTCAAGCACTAAAAAAACTTTCACACTTTTTTCCAAGGTTTTAAAACTTTTTCAAGGTTGTCAAGCACTTGAAAAGGAAATTTTTTTTCAAGCACTTTTCAAGGGCGTACAAAACAGGGTATAGTCCAGTTGCATACTTAAGGAAAAAGACATTCCGTGGGAAATTTCGTGAGGAAATTGTGAGACCAATTTTAATACATTCCTTATGGCCTATGTAACTATGCCTCACCGGGTGTTTTGTTTGAATTTGTGTCAGATCGCCTGTGTGACGTCATTAATCCAAGATGGCGGCTGCACTAGATGTTGATGAAAATTTTCGGTTTTAACTCATTTTTGAGGCATATTATGAAATGTTTTCAACTTATATTACATATTTAACACTTTAATACTATTACATTTCAAATTTAAAAAGAAATTGTTTATATAAAAAAAGTTATTTATTTTGCTATTTTTGATTTTTGATACAGATTTTATGAACTTTTTTAGTAACCAATAGCAGTTAAAAAATATTTTGGAAAGCTTGCACGATTAAATCAAATTTATTATTCCAAAGAAACCTGTAAAATTATTTACATACACGTGTTTTGGGGTTATAAGAAGCTTTTTTTTTAATGTAGAAAATATTTACAACTTCCGTTACTTAATATCGGAAGCAATGACAATTTTATTTTTTACATTTTATATACTCTAAATAATGAATAATTTATTTAAACTCTTAGTTTACTCTTATTTTTAATTATTAAAATATAGATTTAGAAATAAACAAACAGTCCTCACTTAAAGTTCTTCATCTGAAGTGTCATCAATATCGCTTTGCTGGCTGGGGAGGGGGGGATGCTTTTCGCATAAGTCCCATCATCTCCACACACATAAAGTTCAGTGCATGAAATGTTTTAAGATTTGCATTTGCATGAAACAATGCATTTGCCTTTTACACAGCTGCATCGAACTAGTTTCAAGATGGATTCAGACGCAGAAGGAAGTATACATATAACTAAAGCATAGAAGTTGTCTTTCTTTTCCCATCCAAAGTCTAACGGTGATGGTGATTTCGGGTGCTGCTGGTTAGCAAGACACCACTCTAATACCTGATAATGTGCTCTTAAAATGTATGGGGACAAAGATACTCTTGTTGGAGGCAAATTTTCATTTTGAGCATCTTGCTTGGTAAACATGAATCAACGAAGTATTTCAATATCTGAAATCTTGGTCAGCGGCACATACACGGAGCAAATAAATCCTTCAGTAGCAACTTTATTATTTGCACTGTATTCTTCGGTTGATTCCCCAGATGACTCAAAGCATCAAGAGTATTTTTGTCTGCCTTCTTATACATTTTCAAAAAAGATGGTTTCCCTTCTTAGCAAGTGAACCTGTTGTATCACATCCTGATAGAGCATGGAGTCCTAATATTCCTTTAGTTTTTTCTGGTCCTCTAATGCAGTCGTAATTCCATTAATATCTCACTTTCAGTTTTCTTATCTTTTAATACTTCCCCAAATGTCAGGGACTGAGGTAATGTCAAAAGGAAACGGGCTGCTGATGGTGTGGTAAGAGAAAGTGGAATTTTCTATCCGAGTCTTTTTTCTGTTGATAAGGTACCATTACAATGCCATACAAAGTACCCTTCCCATAAGATGTGTCTTCAAGGAAATCAATGTTACCTGCAGCATAAAATAATCTTGCTTTTATCAGATCAGGAGGAGTATAGATTCCGCACTCTCATCCATGCGCCTTTATTACCTCATTCGCTATCTGTGATTCCAAGCGTAGAACTAAGCATAATCAATCGAAACACCTATTTTATGTAAAAAAATCAATTACATATTTGCTTCGGGTAGCAGAGTGCATATTAAGGCCAGCACCAACTTGCAAAGGCATATCTTGGGCTTGTCAATGAACAGTTTCTTTCGAAGCTTGGTATGGAGACAGTATTTTATACATGAATATGTGTGATAGTCTTTTAGCTTTATTCAGCACGATATTGTTCTGCACCTCATAAATAGAATTAATTTCGAATTTTACGCTGCAGTACCATTTACAAAATGATCAACTTCGGTTGGAACGGCATCAACTATCTGATTCTGTTCAAGAGATCCTGTAAATGTCCATTTCTGATCAGATAAAACTGCTTTGCGTAAAATGTTTGCAGCTTCAAAGATAATTCTCATGTTTTTTCCAATGCCTATAAAATCATCTTCTGCATTAGATAGGGTAATATCTACAGTTGCCTTTAAAGATACGCGTTATGACTCATTTACCCTTTTTGGATTACTAAATATAGCGTCATTAATTTCTTCTTGAATGAGATTTTTAATTTCTTTTCACGTTTTATTTTTTCTTCTATTTTTATTTACAATTGACTGATAACTCATTTCAAGTCTGTGATTGTAATAACATTTCCCTGAACAAGAAAATTATTTAATGCACACAGAAATTCTACGTCTGTTGCTTCATTAGAAACGTCTTGTGAATATGTTACTACATCAGGATTGCAATTTTTTCGTAAAATATTAAATACATGTTTTGCCCAGCAAGATTTATGGTATAAAATGTTCTCTCCTGGATCTGAACAGTCATTGAGTTTAATTTTGAAATTGGAAATTTCAATGGCTTTTTTTAATTGCTGACCTGCAGAATGTTTTTTATCACCACCAATGGTTTTCTTACACCGCCTTTTCCGAGGCAGAAAAAACACTTATTTTTGTCACCAACGACAATTTTGGATCTCGTTGTGTGTAGCCTACAACATTTTCTTCATGAATGGAAGTAGAATAAGATGGGTTATTCTTTTACATTTCGTGTAATTTCTTACTTCTGCCCATACTTGCTTTATGAGTGCACTTCTGGTAGCATTCTGTATGCCATGATGCGTTTTCATTTTTCAATTCTTTTACGGTCACATTCGTTAATCTATCAGTAAGTAATGTATATACTCTTTGTCATTTCATTCTGCTTTCTTCTTGATATATTCTAATACTTTACCATAACCAATGGGTTTAACTAATGGGCACTTCTTAATCTGACAAAAAAGACATAGTTTATAATTAATTTGTAGCCTTGCTTTTTTTGAAGATGGAGGCAAAGAAACTTGTAAATGAGTTTCTGGGAGAGAAGACATCGTGAATAAAATAGCAGTGATAAGTTACGGAAAAATAACCATACTTGTAGATTCGCAGACTATTCACCAACGAACCGGCAAACAATATTTTCTCTACTCAGAAGCTTTATCTTCTACCCTCCCTACAAATACCTTAGGACACCCGTGATGTACGATATTCTCATCCAGTCAAAGAGTTTAGGGGATCAGGGGCAGACTTAGATAAAATGAAAAGCTTTCTGCAAACACAAATCCTAACTGGAAAATTTTCTGCAAATAATTATTTTGCCTGACTCACCTTGAATAAAAAATTTAATTTGTATTCAAATATGAAAGAGACAAAAAAAAGTGCTTTAAATCATTTATTTTTTTTTTTACAATAACAGTTCTTATACATAAGTTAGTTCTTATTTTTCACCAACTGAAGAAAACTGCTGAAACCATTATTTTTTTTACACATGTGCTTCAAAAGGCTTTTGGAGAAAGACTTTAACAGAAATAAACTCTGGGATTTTCTTAAAAATTCCATTAAAAAAAATTAAATCAACGTTAGCAGTTTGCAAAAAAATTTCTGCAAAGCCAAAAATTTTCTGCGAACTCAGTTCGCGCGTTCGTCTATATTATGCAAGACTGATCAGGGGGTATACAGGTTGTTAGAATTCTGTTAAACGATTATATACTAATGTTTAGTGATCCTAACCTGAAAATTAAAAGTATTTTTAACCGCGAAATCTCACTCGAGGTACTTTTAAAGCAGCTAATTCTGAGAGTCAAAGTGAAAACAGAAGATTTATCAGAATTTTTTTTTAAAGTAAGTTAATAAACAAATAAATCAATTATTTTGCTTTTAATTTATAGTAAGAAGATGAATTGAATATTAATCAAGTAAATTCACCAGAAAATTATCAGAAAATACCCAAAAATTAACTCATAATTGCAAAACTCATCAAAACCCGCCATCTTGGATTGATGACGTCATACAGGCCGTCTGACACAAATTCAAGCAAAACACCCGGTGAGGCATAGTTACACAGGCCATAAGGAATATAAAAAAATTGGTCTCACAATTTCCTCACGAAATTTCCCACGGAATGTAGTATGCCCCCCTACTAGTAGGAATAACGGTAGCACCGTGCTTCGATTTGACGTCGTAATGCTCCTCCAAACCTCTCTATTTGCTAGATTCCAGCAGTTGAAGGAACAGGAATACAGGAAAGTCAGATTCAATAGAAAAACGGCGCCGTGGCCGCGTGTTTGGGCATAACAAACTTAGACACACTGTATCTTTTACTGTAATGAAAACTTTTTAAAATTTGGTTTTTAAGTAAAATCAGCATAAAGACAGACTAATCGGATGAAAATGTTAAAAAGCAGTCTAAAGTGGACTTTACTCTAAAAATCGGACTTACGCGGGAAAAGTGGACCATTTGGAAGCCCTGTTTCATAGGAAAAGATAGCTAATAGTCTGATTTTGTCAACACAGAATTATACAGAATTATAGTGATAATTGATTAACAATTAATTTATGCAAAATAAAATTGACATACTTTATTTACTGCTTTCTTTACACTTTCATTGCTGTTTCCAGTGACAAATGCATGAAGTGGTTCATCTTCACCAGGAAGTGGTTGTCCATCTTTTCTTCCAACTTTTCCTTCTTTAACTGAACCTTTGCCACGAATGATTATCTTCGCACCAGTCTAAAATAGGAGGAAAAATAGTAGACTGTGAGAATTCATGGATTTTAATTTTTTCAGATTTTCTAATTTACAAGAATGGATTTTTTAACTGTTAATTAAACTCATTTTTTCATTTCAAGTAATTTTGCATAACAAAAAATGACAATATTCACTTGCTCTGATACTTCAACTTTCATTAGACAATAGCTTTTAGTAGAAAAGTGATTAGCACAATACCTCTGAAAAAATTCAATTACTTTCTTACTCTGATGAAGAGATGGTGGCGTTTTAAAGCTTCAACATCAAGAGCACTTTGAATGTCAGATTATTAAATATTAAATAAGTGTTGAAAAAAAATTAAGATGCTAAGATTATAATGGTGACTATGCTAGCGAGACCCGGACTTAGACACCCAGCGAACTCTGGAAACTTTCGAAAGATTTTCTTTTAACAGAAATTATGACAATAAAAGGCTACATACAGTCGAACCTTTATATATCGAACTTCCACATATCGAAATTTTCTATATATCGAAATCCCAGCAAATTTCTATGTTCATTACATAGAAAAATTGTTTCTATATATTGAAAAAATCTCGATGCAGTTTTTTTCCGAAACATTCGTACATTTTTTTTTCCACTTTAGATTGTTTGTCTCATGAAAAATGAAGGTTAGGGGAGAAAATTATGTTTACTAAAAATTGCTACGAAACTCATAAGGAATTTGGGGTTGAGGGGTGTGTAGATAGGTTGTTGTTTCGTTCTGAAGTTCTTAAATTCCCTCAAGTTAATTTCAAATCTTAGTTGTAACCAGTAACTTTGTAAAATCAGTTTCAAGTTATCCCTTTTGTCTGTTGATTATCATTCCTAGTCTTTTTAGCTGCAGAAAAAATCATTCGTTAAGTAGATTGATTTTTTACTTTTCTCTCGATCACATTGTCAAAATGAGATCCCCTAATGTTGCGGATCAAGTTGAATTGCCGAGAAATTAAGATGTATAAAGGCGCAAAAATGTAATTTCTGTTATTTTTTAAATTATTAATTCTCATTTAATTCAATGCTCATATAAACTAGAAATTAGGTTTCAAAACCGAAAATAAGCTTTAATTTTAATGTGTTAGGAGGTTTTCAGGATAAAATAATTTGAAGTAGTTTCTATACATTGAAATTTCTATATATCGAAATTTTTTCCGGCAATTTGCTACTTCCATATATGGAAGTCTGACTGTATGTGTTTATTCAACAAACTAATCTGATTTCTAAAGCAACGTGTCTTATCTTCACTTGAAATTTGGGCGCCATGCTGGAAATTACTTCCTTTGCTAAGTCTCAGCTTTTTTCTCCATTGTCAAGAAACGTTGATGCCTAATATTTATGAGCAACCAACACATCTGTAGTTTTGTTTTTAAAAAGTTCTGTTCGTGTGTGTGTTTTTTTTTTTTTTTTCCAAAATGAAAACAAACAAACAAACAAAAAAAAAGGCATAAGATAACAAAAAAAAAAGAGCTTTTATACAATATTAGGAAACATTAATTAGAACATCAGCAAGTTATTTCCATTATACCTCTTTTTCCATAGATTTCAGAGTGTTTCCTCTAGGTCCTATCAAAAGTCCAACAAAGTTGATATCAGGATGTTCCTCTTGAGGTATCATAACCTTCTCACTGACTTTTACCAAAGGAGGCCTAAACAAATAAATGTTACATGAAACAAGTTTTCACCAGTATATATTCTCTTAGATAAATTACATTAAAAATTCATAAAAGAAGTCTCCAGACATAAAAGTCTCACACCAAGTCCACTTAGTAATCAAAAAAAAATAAGTTATAAAATAAATTATACAAACAGAACTAAATGGACCTAATCTAAAATACTTATGAATAGTTACAGATAACTTCAAAATGTATTGAATAATTCATGGACTCTCATATAATTCTTTCCACCACAAATTAATAGATGCCAAAAGCATCAAGCTATTTCTTTGAGAGATTGATTAAGCATCTTGATGAAAATTATGTTTTCGAATGTCTTTCATTATTGATGTGTTTTTGTCATTCAATGTCTGTTTTACCTAACTATAAACTCTTTTGACACTGGCCTTAGCAGTTAGTACATGGTCAAAAGTATTGATAAATAAATAGAAATATAAATAAATACAAAAGTGATGACTGCTAAATGGCTCTGGTATTCACATACACTGGTTCTAAATATGTCCTACCCAAGAACTTTTACTATTAAATTTTTCAAGTATCATTATTTCCTGCCTATAATCTGATAATAATCAGTAAAATCTGCGGAAAATTTTGGGGTGCATATTACATGTCTCCCCACTCCCTGCCTTGAATATGCACTTGACCTTCTGTCCAGTTGTTTTCCCAGGTGCATATGTTTTTAGTAATTCCTATGTTTTCGCTTTTAAAACTAATTCATTAACTGCAATATTTTCCTTCAGTATTTGTATAAATTACAACAGAATACTTGTGTTTAGAGTACATATACTTTATTTGCTTTCTGGATCAATTAATCATGAAAAGGGTAATCATTCAATTTGCAATCCTTGCAATCCAATGCAATCATTCAATTTAATTTTTATAACAAAAAGAGCAAGTTAGTAGAATGCATTACTTGTAATCTGGTGGAGGTTTATATTCCGGGTTACAGCTGTACATTTCTTGAATCAAACTATGGCGATCATCTTCCAGCTTCTTACGAGTTCGGTATTCTCTAGTATTCAAGCGTTTTCCTTCACTATTGTATATAGGCTCTGGAGATGGTGATCTAAAAAAATTTCAATTGTTCTAACAAAAATGCTTTTAGTTTAAAAGGGAAAGATTCTAAACAGCTCCATATAGGCCTAGATTTCGTACTTAAAAAGATTAGTTTTGCTATAAGAAAAGCTATTCCAAATAGACTGGAATAGTGCTAGAAAGCTTGGGAAAAGAAATGACTGAAAATTTTGATTCAAATGAATGATTCATTAAAATATAATCAAACCTAAAAAGAGGAATAATTAGCTAAAAAAAGGGATTAATTATTATGATCACAATAGTGAAACATCATTACAAAAAGGTAGCTGTAAGAGAAAATGTTTATAATGCCCAAAATGGCATCCTAAAACGCTTCTTTACTTACAAATTTCAGAGAAAAAATTACATCTTTTGACAGAAGTAACCACACTTTTCATACTCGGGAAAGCCGATATGCCTTCAGCTGTTGTGAAATGTAGGAAAGGGGAGATTTTAATTGAGGCAGACTAATTGAGCAAACTAAAAGCATTTTCAAAGAATACTGGTATGCTAACTACGGAAAACAAATTGGTCATCTTTTGTTGACTAATAGTTGTACATTTAATCAAACTGTTAAGGAAAAAAAAATGTAAATAGATGGAAGAGTAGGTACACATTTATAAATAGTAAATACAGAAAACATGAATATAAATGAGTTATTAGCAAACCTTGCTTAAAAAAAAAAAAAACTAAAATTAGTTTTACATTAAACATAGAAAAACTATTTTATGGCACTTAAAAAAAAATAGAAACTAAAACAATAGAGTCCCTTGAACAATTAAAAATATACTTAAAAATAAACAGATCAATTTTAAAACAAAAATTATCACAAAACTAAAAGAAAAATATCTTGAAGGATAGGGACTTAGGTTAAATAACAGAAATGATAACTTTGTTAGATAATTATCCGGTTGACAATTATCCAGTTGAAAGTTTTAAAAAAAAAAAGCAAAACATGTTCATGAAGGTTTTACTGATGGTTAATAAAACAAAAATAAAAGTTCTCAAAAATTAAGAGCACTTGTTTTGCAGAAAAATTAAAAAAAAAAAAAAAAAGATAAATTATGCTTACAAACGAAGTATAAAAAGCTTAAAAAACATCTTTAAATATCACAGGTCAATCCTATGAAAAATTAGTTAGAAATTTTACTGTTTATGCAGCCAAACCTTTCTTCAGGGTTAGGGGGAATTCCGAGATCTCCAGTACGAAGACGTCTACTTATTTCCTCAATCTGCAGTTGCACTGTAAGAAAGTGGGTTAGAAAATGGGGCAATAGCCCCTAATTAAGATTATGTAAAACATACATTACGCATATTTTTCAATACAATCAAATCTTTACCCTCACCTGAGAGTACCTGTAGAATTTCATTAAGTATAAATAAGTTAAACATGAACCAAAAAGATATAACTATCATAAGGCACTTCAGTAAATATAATAAAGATTATGAGAAGTAATGCATGAAAAGGTATGAAAAACAAACACAAATTGCAATGTAAGGATCAATATTAAGCACACATATAATATTAGATAAAATATGCATTTAAGTAAGATTTAACAAAAATAAACCTGAAACTTAACAAACAAAAAAGCTAATTTCTTGAAACAAAAGCTGTTTTTCTAACCAACTTGAACTTGTTTATCTATACATAAAAAAAATTTCTGTGAAATGCAAATAAATGTAACTTAAAACAGATAAATACACTTCAATACAAATATAAGAACTTTTTTAAAATGTTACCTATTTCATGAAGTTAAAATCTAAATTTTGTTATAAAAGAAAACAAGTATTACAAAAAGCTATGCCTACACAATTGTTTTCTCTTATATAAGAATTCTTATCTTTTGAAATCATCAGTGGACCACTTTCTTAGAGTGATTGACACAAAAACTAAAAAGGAATTATTTTCTGTCAGGAGTTTCCATTTGCACAACAGATTTTCTTTGCATCAATGCATCATTTTTTGAGGCAGCAGTCAGGCTCGGTGAGAAAAACATTTGAATTTGCCATGCACCTTGGAGCGATTGATGCCAAATGCTAACTACTACTACATTTCTTGGTGTGAAATAATGCATTTTTTTTCTAATAAATTATACAAGTATAATACAGTGAAATCCTGCTACAAAGAACTTGAAAGGACCACAAACTTTGTTTGTTGTAATGGAATTCAAGCAATGTTATGGATAGTAAATGGGACTGAAAATTTATTTCAATAAAACGGATATTTCGTGGTGTATTGGTATTTGTTGTAACAGAATTCAGACCCCGAAGTGGTTTTTTTGGTGGAAAAAAGTAGGAAATAAGGAATCAAAAATTAAAAAAGCAGGAAAAGTAGGAAAAAAATCACTTAAAAAAGTAGGAAAAAATAGGAAGAGATAGGACTACACACACGTCAAGAGGAAACAAATTTAGCGTAAATTTTATTTCTAATGTAAAACAAACTAACAGAATTTTTGATTTAAAACTGTCCCAAAAATAAACTGCACTTTTGAAGTTTTAAAGGGATTTAATGAAAGACCGAGTCGCAAAAATAAAACGAAAGAAACAAGCTGACAATCATCAGTATGAAAAAAAGGTGGGGGGGAAACGAAGATATTAATTACAGAAATATGAAAATAAAATCCAAACAAAGAAACATTTTTCAACAATACAGTAATAAAAAATTTAAATGAGAAAGAATAAAATGCAATATAGCGATAGCAAAATATTAATAATAATGATAATAAATCTCATATTTTGGTGCAATAAAACCATTTTTGTGAAAGATTTGTTTTGTCAAAAACAAAAACATTCCATCGAAAGCATCCATTTATCATTTGAAAATACACTTTCAATTTCTGTTGTCATAAACTACGATACAAAAAGCAAAGCAAATAAATTAGTTTTAGTTAAAAAATAATAGTTTAAAAAAACTAAAAAAACACGCTTTCGTATCAAAATGAACTAAAAAGTGGAAAATAATCTTTGGATGATAGTAGTTGACCAATCACTTAATTTTAATGTAAAACAAAACAGCATGGGGTGCTGTCTATTTACATTTTTGCTTGGACAAACAAATGGAAGAAATTCAAGACAACTGATAAGAAGCCCCCCACGCTTTTTTGTATTACATTAAAATTAAGTGATTGGTCAACTACTATCATCCAAAGATTATTTTTCACTTTTTAGTTCATTTTGCTACGAAAGCGTGTTTTTTTTTAGTTTTTTAAACTATTACTTTATTTTTCTGTTTTTTAGTCTTATGTTGGAGAATTATCAGACGGCGAAATTATCTATAAAACGAGTGCGAGGTAATATCTTAAGGTTAAGACAAGGACACCCCGATGGGAAGCTACTGTGAGTCATCAATGTATGTTGGCGAAAATCATATTTATATTACTTTGAAAATTTGAGATGCATTTGAATAAAAGTTTTGTTCAACGATGGTCTGATCAGCAATGAATTTCCAACTGAAGGCTCACCTAAATTTTGGCATGAAATTAGTTAAAAACAATTATATTTCATGTTCTAATTACCTTGGAACATTGGAACAAATTTTGTCTGATGCAGAAAAAGTAAAGGTTTTTATAGATATTTTTAAATAATTTTTGCGAGCATTTTTTAATGTATTTTTAAAAAAATTTCCTTTTTCACATTGTTGGATTTATGCCAAAATATATATTAAAATTGGAGGAAACTAACAATTACAAGAGTTAATTAATTAATTTGATTATAGAATATTGCATTGTCATCGGGTCTGAGGTCGCGTGCCAAGTATCAAAAGAATACGATCGCAGGAAGTGGGCGAAATTTGAGCTGCAAGATTCCGTTACAAGATACATACATACAGGTGAAGCTAATAAAAGCGTATTAATAATCAGCAGCTGACATTCATTCTTGTATAAGCAGGGGCAGATGTATGAATTTGAAAAAAAAAAAAAAAAAAAATGGAAAAAGACTGAAAATGCAGAACTAAAATAAATTTGTTCTTAAATATGGGACATAAAATCTTTACTAATTATAAAGCTGAAAGTCTCTCTGTATATCTGGATCTGTCCTGGATATCTGGATGTCTGTCTGGATATCTGTAACTCTGTTTGGATCTCTGTGACGCACATAGCGCCGAGACCGTTTGGCCGATTTTTATGAAATTAGGCACAAAATTAGTTTGTAGCATGGGGGTGTGCAGCTCGAAGCGGTTTTTCGAAAATTCGATTTTGTTCCTCTATTCCAATTTTAAAAACATTTTCCCGAGCAAAATTATCATAAGATGGACGAGTAAATTATCAAGTTATCATAATGTGAAACCATAACATGGGCAAGCCAATTGGTGAGAAATTCACCATACATTATTTGTAAATATACAGGAGAACCAAAAGAGCCTTTAGTGTTCTACTACGGGCAAAGCCGTGCGGGTACCACTAGCTCACAATAAAATAATTAAACTAAATAAATAACGAAATAAGTAAACTAAAGGGTATTATGTTATGCATTTTAAGCATTCAACATAAATTTTTGTTTCAGGCACATCATTTATGGGGATCAGTGGGGTCAATTTCTCCCCTCCCTGGCTTTGGAAAATTAATGCTTAACTATACAAGTTTGTGAGGTTTTTGTTGTTTTCAGATAAAATTTGCATTTAGTATACATCCTTCGCTTGCCACCCCGGGGGAAAAATTAAAATGACGGGCCAGTTTTAATTTTTATCAAGCAATAAAAACGAATATTGTTTTATTAGTTTGATGATTTTTTACCTCCTTGTTCCAAAATTTTTGTCACGGAAAAAAAGGAAAAAATCCATGCACGGTAAACATAACATTTTTATCAAAGACAAAGATTAGTTACTAATGCTTCTCTGTGCATGAAAGGGAAGTCATGAAGTTTCTCTCAATCCTCACCATACAACAAAAATATTCATTTGAAAATTTTTCACGAAATTGAGAGTGAGGGGGGAGCACCTGGCATCAAATGCCTGCATATATCTCTTTCTCCTGATCCCTTTGATCAGGCGCCCTGAATACTATAACTTACAGTAGATACGCCGCATCGGTATAATTGCCGCACCCCTTAAAGAGTAAGAGTCTGTCAAAAAAATTTTAAATGTTCAGAAAAATCACATTACCATAAACGCAGCACATAAAAATGATGAGCAACTCCTCAAAGTAGAAAATACCCATTTAAAAAAAAATACAGTATATATTTGCTTGTGGCTCCATTCCTCAACTTTTAAAAATGTGAAGAAATAAAAACGGAATCTCGCATTTAAATTGAGTTCCGATTTTTCTCCAAAAATAGGAAACGTTTTGCCCATCTAGGTTTTGCCCTTTTTTTTTTTTTTTTTTTGCAAATACACTCTTTGCAAGGAAAGAAAATGAAATTTTATAAATTTATAATCATGCTTCCGATTTAGAATGAACAATAATCATATTTATGTATGAAAAAAAGTTTCCGCAATTATTTTTGAAGCGGTTCCTTTTTGCGAATTTCTGGTATCTGTCGCTTTTATTTTGTAGTAACATCAATAAAATATGTAGCGTACAGGTTTTTCATTTTTTGGCTTCCTTACTTCCTTTTAAGGTTTTACATTGCCTTTCTGTTTAAATAGAGCTCCATTTCACTTGCAATCATATGCACAAAAAATTGGCGAATAGGAAATTCGGCATTTCCCGCATTTTTTGAACAATCGGCCGTTAACTTTTAATTAAAGCTTCTAATTGACGGATAAATAATATATAATTGCATCAGAATGTGCCAGTATCTATTTCTTTATTGTTTCGTAAAAACAGTAGGACTGAAGTCTGATCGATAAAAAGAAAAGTCTATCATAAACGCCGCAACGGCAAAAAAGTCACTAACGAAAATTTAACTTTTAAACACGCAAACGCCGCGGCATTCCTTCCAGAAATTACTGTAATCAAGTCAATGAAAAGCTCACGATCCACTTGTTTCTTTTGCTTTTCAAAATTGAAACATGCAGAAAATTATCGGTGCGGCATCGTAAAAATAAGAATCAATGCACAATTAGAAATGCTATACTAAAGAAAGAAAAAGTAGGAAAAAAAAGGAAAAAGTAGGAAAATAAGGAGAGAGCTCTAAAAAGTAGGAAAAAGTAGGAAAAATAGGAACTCTTCGGGGTCTGAGAATTTCACTGTATTAAGATTGTTACAAAGTGGGGCATGGCGGAGAAAATAGGATGAAACACTAGCTAAACATACCAGTAGTGGCCAATGCTTAATAATGCTTCAGTAATGGCCACTTCAAAGTTTGTATTTGAAAAAATAGGATTCCAGGTTTCCCAATGTATTCAAACGTGCAAGAGGTAATACTTCCTGCAAGTTTGATGCACTTTTGAATCCATTGGGAGGAATGGAATCCTATTTTTTCAAGTATAAACCTTGGAAATGGCCAGTAGTTACTGAAGTACTGGCCACTACTGGTGCATTCACCTTAAATCTAGAGAAATTTTTCTTTTGCTATATGAAATGCATTTTAGCATGGCACAGCAGTTGAAATCTTACATGATCAAAGTTGAATCAATTTTGAATCTCAATGATGTAATGAGTTGTCAAGAAGTATTTTGGTTATTTAAAGAGTTCTAAGTACCTTAAAAATTGCCCCTTTCTTCCAAGGGGCTTTAAAGGCATCTATATATACTCTACCTATCAGGGGTAAATTGGTAAATTTTTCATTTTTCAGTACCAGATGGCCAATAAACAATAGCTCAGACCCAATCGGGGTGCAACCAGGCAGTGAGTTAACCACTTCCAAGAAACATGGATTTCAAGCAATATATTCAATCCTCCTTATTCAGGAGAAAATACTGGTTGTACAGCTGTATTTTGAATCGGCAACGATTCAGATTTGGAACTCCTTCAGTTCTCATAAGCAGAGGATATTAGGCTGCAATAGAACACAATTTTTTTTTTTTGGTCATAGAAGTTTAAGACTTATTGATTCTTTAAAATAATAACCATTTTTTTTTCTTCGGTTTTGACAATGTTATAGACTTAAGTGTTATGGGAAGGAAAAAAATACAATCAATGCTAATGTTAAGCGAAAATTAATGCAAAATTAAACAAGATTACATTTTATCTGAAAAGAAAATGTTTTTTTGGAAAAGCAGTAATGGAACATCATTCTCTTATGTTCCGGCACTAATTCACCCCTATTAGGTACGTACTAGGGATGTGTCGTTCATGAATGAACGGGTCAAAAAGAACGAAACTTTAAAATGAACGGATCTGTTTGTTCACTTAAAAAATGAACGACCGTTCGTTTGAACGGTGAGCAGTTTGGGCCCTTGCATTGATGCACTTGTGATAAAATCGCCTTTTCTTTTTTTGATTTATACATACAAGAAATACATACATCTTCAAATTTTTAACTCATTAATAAATCTCAAATTTCCTTTTTGTCAGTGCAGAACAATATATTCAGTCCGAACCTTTTTACTTTCTGCTTTATTCATCATTTTTCTTTAACCATTGCAGTTCTTCCAAGTCGCTTAATTTTACTTTCCATTTTCATTATCCAGAGGTTTTTAATAAGGATTATGACTGTTTAATTTTTTCCCCATTTGAAAAAGTGTTGTGTGTGTGTTTTTTCTCTGTTCTCATTGGTACTATGGGATAGCTTCGAAGCTCCCTAATATGTTGTAGGCAAGTCTTTTTTTTTAAAATTAAATTATATGGTACTCCGGCTGAGCTACCAATTTATTTGTTGTTATTATTTTCATTATACCTATTGGTAATACTATATGTACAGGGTGGCGACAGGAACTGTGAAAAAAAGTTCCCTGATTTTTTCCTGATTTCCCTGATTAAGTTCACCAAATTTCCCTGATTTACGTTACCAATAATAATGGTTTTCTTTATTGGCTCTACTTGAAATCCATTGTATGTTTGTATAAAATGCAGTATTTTAAACGTTTCAAGTTGTGTAAAGTTGTTGAACTAAAGATATATTTTTAAAAAATGCTACTTTTTTAATAAAATGGTTTAAAAAAAACATATCAAGTCAATTTTTTTGATAAAAAAAGCCTACAAAACAGTATATTAAATTTTTCTAAATGGAAAGATTAGAGAAAATTAGAAAAAAAAAAATACTTTACTTCCAGAAACCACTTAGCATAAAAATTTTAAGAAACTTAAAATTACTCTTAAAAACATATGTGTATTTATGATAGAACTAAAAAGTAATTTAAATTACTTTGAACTAACAGTATAATAATTGTTGCAAGAATAACACGTAATAGTGAAAGAATAGAAGTAATGTAGTCATTCTTGTATAACTAATTGACATATTTATGCAAAACAGATGAAACTATTTGACATCCATTCATAGGCAGCTTTTCTCTAATCAAGAACATAGGTTTTAATGAGTGAATACAGCATTTTAACAATAAAAAAAATAAAGATATTTACTTAAGTACACAAGTTAACTCTATTCCAAACGATTTCAGTATGTAACAAAAAAAATCTTAGATTGCTTTTGTAACAAACAACTTTGAAATGCAAGGGAAAAAAAAGCAATTAGTTAATTTCAAAATATATAAAAGAAGAATACAATTTGGTTATAAAATTAAAGAATCACTTAAGTCTGAAGAAAAGAAAACCTTTATAATCTGCGGTGACAACAAATTGTATAACGGCAAAAAACAAAGTTTTTTTAATTGAAAGTTCAATTTTAGCAATTAAATTAAAAACGCGAAGAAGTAATAACGTTTAAGCTTTTATAGTATTAATTCAAAAACCAAAGATTTCTTTATGAAATCGTGATTACATTATGCTAATTACTTCGAGACAATGAAATAAAGGCAAAGGAGCTAAGATATTAATGAAGGCTTCCTCTTTGCCTGTATGGTTGTTTATTTTACGTAGCATTGAAAGCGTAAAAGGAAATTTCAAGCTAGGTAAAATAAACAACCTAACAGACACAGAAGCAATCTTAGGAAGTTCATTCTGTGGTTACTAAGTAAGATTCAATACTTTGACGTTGAGGAAAAAAGATGCACAAATATGCGGCAGTGTATAATCGCACCTCATTAATTTTACTCTTTTTTTTAACAAATAATTGGCAGAAAATGCGTAGGGAATTCGAGTACTTAATTTTATAAAGCAAAAAAAAAATTTTTTCTTCATAAAATCAATTTTCCCTGATTTTTTGTAATTTTTTCAAAATTCCCTGATATTTCCCTGACTTTTCCCTGATTAATAAAGTTCCCTGACTTTTCCCTGATCTCCCTGATTTCCCTGATCTGTCGCCACCCTGATGTACCTACACAGAAGTGTAGCTGTAAAAAAATATTTGAAGGATTGCACCTCTTTCTTTTGGGTAGATGCCATGGCTGACAGATGTTTGCTTTGGGGTCAAATAAGGTCAGTTTCGACAATTTATGCCAGTTTATATGTAGAAAGCAGATGTTTTATGATTATAATACTTTTAAGTTTATGTTATTTAAAGTACATAGTTTTAATAAACATTTCTTTATTCTCGTGTTTAATATTGTAGCCAGTTTTTTTTTTTTTTTTTTTTTTTGTTCTCTGTTATTTATTTTGGGATTTACATTTTCTAAAATGTAATATAAAGTACAGATTAAATATTATTTTTTTATTTTCACTTGTGATCATACTACACTTGGATATATATTTCTATTTGGAATTAGTGCACTATTTTACGTAAGTTCAATTTCTATTTTACGTAAGTCAAATTTTCTACCATAACAAAAAGTTTATTTTTTTATAGTAAAATTTAATAACTTAATTTTGTGACGTGCTGAAATGGAACCTGCGATTTTTCGAATGGAAAACATATCTTACTGTTCGGCAACTCAGAATTATCTTAAAAAATGAACTTTGATTGCTTTTTCATCCACACCTGAAAAAACTTTTTTTGATTCACTTTTCATAGCCATATTTTACTACTTTTTGATGATTTTAGTTAATTTTCCTTCAAAGAATAATACTGATCTAATGAAACATTTCAGATGTACGTGAGTATGTCATGCAGAGTAACACTTGTAACTTTTTAAGTGAACGAAGTCGTTCAAATGAACAAGTTAAACTAACGCATCAAAAGAATGAATGGTCTTCTGATGAACGGATCATTAAAAAGAACGACATTGCCCACCTCTAGTACGTACAAAGGTCATGATAAAACTCTTCAAAATAAACAGAGGTGGCCAAATAGATTTTTTGGTTGCCTCTACATACAAATGTGCATAAATATGTACAGATCTCAGAGAAAAGTTAGTGAACATTGAATCAGTTAAATTAAAATAGAAATTTGTTAAAATCTGAGCAGGGAAAATTCAGTAAGACCAAGAAATTTGAAACATAACACTGTATCATCATGACATAAATGCAATGTTAACATGAAATGCATAGAACTTCCTGTGGTGAATTTTGATACTTCTTCCCTTAAGAACCTGTGGTAAAAATTAAAATTTGCAAATATTTGTAATAAAGCAATATAAATAGAACATAATCCAGAAAATGATCCACTGTTCATTTTAAAAAATATTTTTCCATTTCAGAAAATGATGGAATTTGTGAGTTTAAAAGATACTGTAAATAACATTTGACACGACAGTTTAAAGTGACTGGCAATTTTGCTAAACTCTCAGATTTCAGATTAACTATCAGCTGAAAACTAAAATGAAACTTGTTATTTAAACCAGGAAAAATATCAGTTTTGTAACAGCATCACCAGTTTTGTATCAGGTGAACTCACAATTTTGTTGTTTGTTATCTTTAGCTTTGTATTCAGTCTATGTGGAAATATATAGCAAATATAAAAGGTTTGTTGCAAATATATATGAATATATACACAACTACAGATGAGTTTAGTTATAGTAACAACCGTGTTATAAAGTCAAAGAATTTCCGTCCCTTCATTCACCTAAAAATAGGAAATATGATTGACTATAACATTCCTTGCTTATAGCCAGGGCTGCAGAGTAATATTGGGGTAAAGGAGTTGGAGGTTTAAAATTCCAAGAGTCAGAGCAGTAGTAGGATTGAATTTAGGGTAAAGGAGTCGGAGTCATAAGCTCTGAAATTCCTGGAGTCGGGTCATTTTCCATCCGACTCCGCAACCTCTGTGACAGTGTCATAAATATTTTGAGCCTTCAGATGATATTATAAGTTTTACTATATGTGAAATAAAATTTAATGTAGAATAAAATTTAAAAAAACTTTGTAATGTCAACTGTAAAAAAGAAATTGGAAACATCATGCTTTTGCAGATTCAACCACCCATTTCAACCAGAAAAAACTTTGCATTGCAGCAAATTAGTTTCTTACAAAGAAATATTTATTATACTGCCTATTTATTGATGTACAAAATAAAAAATATTCCAAAAAGTAATAAAAGCTTTATAAATATGGTTGAATAAATATTCCATCAACATTTTTTGTCAAAAATAAATGATAAAATTATTCATATGGTATAGCAGGTAGGAGAATTGAAAACAAAAATGCACAATGTTAATAGTTTGTGGGATTAAATATCTGAAATGTTTCAAGTGGAATTCAAGAGTATTATGACAAAAATACTTATACTTTTCAGCACTCAGACATACTTTGTTTATTTGTTTCAGATCAAAAGCTAGAATAAACACTCATTCTTTTATGCTTCCTAACTATTGAAAATAGCTTAATTTTACGTTAAATTTATGCACTTCTTTGAATTTGCCAAATGAAATTAAAATACAAAACATAAGACAGGGTGCAACAATACAGACACATAATACTATTAAAAGCTCTACAACACAATAAGCACTGCATAAATGCTTTCAATCCCCCCTCCCCACCCCTCCAAAAAAAACTTTCTGATAAAACAAAAAATATCTATGGAACTGGAAGATTGAGTGTCATTACATCATCAAGATGGGTTCAAAAATCATTTAAAAACATTTTTAAATTTCACACTACACTCTTTTTTATCATTCAACAATTCACACAGCAGTCTTTATCTCCAGAATTCAGTTTTTTGAATTGAGACATTACATAAGAATACAGTTTTGTCAAGCTTTTAAGGTTTTTATTTATTTATTTTAACAAACATAAAATATTGTTTATTAATTTCTGAACTTTAAAATAGGGCTAGAAAAAATGCGTTTTGAATCAATTAGTAGCTACATCAAACACTCTTCCAAGTGGAGCAAAATTGTGCATATTATTCAAGTGCTGTGAATGAACAGAAACTTTCAAGAGAAAATGTTCCTTTTTTTGACTTATATGTTGTTTTGAAATGGTACAAATAGCTAACTACTAATGTGAATGCGAATTTTTCAGAAACAAACTAAACCAATTCATAAAATAAAGAGCTCAAAACTACAAGATCACCATTACCATTCAGGATAAAGAAGAATTATGTAATTGAAAAACACATAACTACAACTGTAATGACCTGAAAGTTCTAGCCAGCATAAGTATAATAATTTCCATAGGTTAAAAAAATGCATTGAATCTTTAGGGTTTTTTTTTCCATATATTACTTAAATTGAATAATCAACCAACACAAATGATTAAACACTTTCTTCCCTTGCCAAATTTATCCTTAGATATTTGTCTTCACTCAAAACAAAAAAGAACATGAAAGCAGTTTTGTATACTAATGATACAAAATAAAAACAAGGTAGCCAATTTTTAAACTTCCATTCTCATTGACCAACAACAGGTCACCAAATTTGCCCCCCCCCCCCCAAATCTATGTTATTTGAAAGAAGTAAAAAATTAAAACTCATAAGTAAAATTTCAATTCTTTACATTACATTTTAATAGAAACAAGAGCTTCTAGCAGCGGTCAGAGAGAGGGCAGATTTTTGTGTTTTTATATGTTCGAGGTAATCTCAGGAATCATTGCAGCTATTTGAAAAATTCTTTCACTGTATGAAAGGTGTATTCTTACTCAGAGACATAGGGTAAATTCCGTGAAAATGTGACACAGACATCAATTTTTAAATTTAAACTAAATCAGCTGTTTTTTATTTTATTTGATAGAAAATAAGTCAAATTTTAAGAAAATGATAAAATAATTGTATAAAAATTTATTTAGAATTAATTACTTCAAGACTTACTTAGAAACTGAAAATCTGTTATTTTAACTCCTAGTTTCATGTTTCTTGATGCATATAAATACCTAACTGCTTTTTTTAACAAGCATATTTATTTGAAAGACCGGTTCATTTTATTCTTAAAAATGCCTAAATTTTAACAGGAAACCATTTCATTATTTTGCTATTCCCCCCCCCCCCCCCCCAAACTTGGTACCCGTCTTCATGTCATGTCTGACAAAGAAAATGCAGATTTTTTTTTTAAACAAAACCTACTTGATAAAAATCAATAACACTTTATTTACTCTTTCTAAATGACAAAAGTAATAATTCATAGAAAATTTGAAATATATATATATATATATATAAGATTTAAGTGAAATATAGAACATTAAACTTTGTCATGTCTGTTACAATAAGTTTTTCAAGCAACTTTGCCTGAATGCTTTGCTTTTAAAGTTATTATTATTATTTAGCTTTGTATTGGTAGTAGCAGCATTTTTTACTACTAAACTAAATAAAAAAACTTTTAAGAATACATGTGATAGACAGACCCTACGTGTGACTACAGCCAAGTTACCATTATTGGGACAGCACCGTAATTGGGCTATTTTGACCAAGTTTGTTTTAACTGCTTGCACACCTGCTTTACTAATAAGAAGGTAGATGATGTTGCACCATACAATTAATAGTTACATTTTGAAGCTATGTGAGTTAAACTTTGCTTCTTTAGCAGTTATATGGGCAAAGTTGAATTAGTTTTCAAACCTTGACAAAATATGATTAGTACGTATGGAAATAATTTTGATTACCTATGTTGACTGAGCAGCATTTTGAATTGAATTTTTGTTACGCTTCGTGGCTATGTACTAGTGCATTATTCGTGCATTCATCTTCACTTAACTACACTAATTCAGTTTCACTTATTTATATGTTTAAAAAAATCGAAAATACACTCCAAATTTGGGACACAATTCTAATTTTGGGTATGTTTATACATATAGTACACTTCAGAGTTCAAAAAGTCTACTCTCTTCAGTTTCAATACTTGTGAGGGTGACAAAAGCTTTCTCTTGGAAAAAGCAACATTTCACAATATGTAACATAGCAAATGTACAATACGATATTTTTTGTGGTATAATAATGATAATTTAGGCAGAACAGGTAAATAAAATTAATGCTTAGAACCAACTAAAATAAACGACATGTTTAAATGAAAACCTTAAGATCATGTTGTCTGGTATGAGAGGCAACAAATATTAGCAATTGTTACGCTCCCACATTAGTCAATTCTAAGATTTTTCTTTTTTCTTTTTATTTTTTTCAAGTTTTGAATTTTTTTTTTTTTTTTTTTTTTTTTTTTTGCCTCTCATATGACATAATACATCGCTATTTGATCATATATAATCCCTAGGTTGCAGTGAAAAATAAAGAGAGTGATATTAAAAGAACAAATAGTTTAAGTTAATATAAAAATGCACATGCGTCATGTCCGTCACAAAACCTTGCCATGTCCGTCACGCTGATAAATTTTTAATATTATTTTACTGATTACAAATTTCTTAATATTTTTCTTTCTGCTTCACACATCAAAGTCTAACCTTGATTCCCAAAAAATTTAGACTTGACATGCATACCAATTAATAGCAAATGGTAATACATATGTAATGGTCACTCAAAATCTGTCGAAATTTTGTCATGTCTCTCGCAGCAGGCTTTAACCCAATAAATTTTAATTATTTTTTATTGAGTCAAAATTTTAGTGATTATTAAAACTGAGGTCAATAATCACATCACCTCATGTGGCAAGTTTTTCCTAATCAATTAATATTTACTACTTGAAGACCAACAAAAAGTTGTCTTATGTCATGTCTGTCACAAATGGAACCATAGGAATTTATAGCCTATGTGTCATGTCTGTCACCATAGGCTATAAATTATGCATATATGTACTTATGTTATTTTTTTAAACCAATAGTTTGTCTTCGCAACCAGTTTTTGTTTTGTACTGATCTATTGTTGTATACGTAAACACAAGCGATGATTGTCTCGTTCTTGTATTGATAGTTGAAGGTTCCTTATGAACTTATAGCTAAGAAATAGAAACAAGTGAAATAAAATAACAATGATGGCATAAGAACCGCGTAACTTATACATGTAATTAAGGCTGCAGAGGATAAGGTATATACCATTCTATTAGCCTTGGACATCGCGAAATATTTGGACTCACAGAATGTTAATGCATCCAAATATATTCAAATGAATTATAACTGGGATTTGCTTCAATCAAATTAATTTTTGAATTCAAGTAGTGCAAATAGATGATATTAACTCGTGCATGCATTTCAGGCTACCCTTTGAAGTTTTTTATCTATACTAATATATTATAAAGAGAGAGGGATTACTTTGTATGTTTATATGTTCCAGACAAAATTTAATACATGATTGCAATCTACGAATGAGTATGTTTCCAATCAAGCAATTAAATTAATAATAACCGATCAGCAACTCACCTGAGGTACCATAACGTAAATTAATGTTTATCGTCATACCCGGTGGAACTAAAAAAAGTTTAATAAATTTAACCAAAATCAACAGGCAGACTGATGATGCGTTTGTGGTTATTTTTTTAAAACTTAAATGCAGCAACTTTTCTTAGTGGTCAAAAAGCTGACCACTCCAGGTTTAAACTACTTTGAATGGCTCCCTTCAGAAAGACTCCATATGTTTCATAAGAAAAAAATGGGAAATTTGAATAGCGTCTTCAAAAGGTCTGCCACATAATGTATTACGGATGTTCGATGAGTCACTGTTTGTATATAGAAGCAGTGATAAACGAACTAAAAATTAAGACAATATTGAGATAGGTGTCATTTTCGCATTTGCTAGCGACTCTTACCAAACTATTCCTGTTGTTCTCTTGATAAATGGCGCAGATATACTTTAAGCCTGTTTAAAGTCGTCTCCTTTTCTCTGTACGATCTCTGTATCTTAGGAATACTTTTCAGAGCCCATATTCATTCTATTAAAACTAAAGTCGGTATTCCAAAACTTTTGTTGCAAAACTTTAGTCTTATGCATGCAATGTAACTGGACCCCAAGTAAAATCAATATGGACTAATATGATTTACCGTATTATTCTTACTGGATCAGCAGCAGGTCAATCAGGAATATTTCTCGAAATCCCATGATCCTTGCACATTTCCATTTCTACTATAAGTAATTGCAATATCCAATGAAAATTTCTTATGACATCACCATCATTAAAACTGAATGTCATACGTACAACGTTACATATGGGAAGATTATATTGTTAACGGGGAAGTAAAGGTTGGTGTCTTTTGATTAGGAAATGAAGTGAATCAATTTCTTTTAAAACCTTATAAAATGAAACAAAAAGCGTATGTATGAGTATACCATGATAACATGTATACCATATTTTAAAACAAAAAAAAAATTGCAGAATATATATTTAATTAAGAGATATTAATTCGAACCCAAACAAGTTCGGGACGAGCCCCTAGTGTGCTAATAAAACACGAAATTAAATAGTTATGGCAAAAAAAAAAAAAAAAACACGTCACAGACTCCACATAATTGGCCAAAATTCTGTTAAATGGCCCAAAAACAATGCAAATTGGTTTCAAACCACCTTTTCTTTTTGTGGAGTCCCCCCCCTACCCCCAGACTCCTAGCCAGTTTAAATGCTCCCTCAAACATTTTTTGCCGACTACAGCACTGCTGTCCGGTCCAACCAAAAGCATCACACATTTCAAATAAGTTGCTTAAATAATTGTTAGGTGGACAATAATACCTTTAAGCAAGGTTCGTATTTTTTTTTTAAATCAAAAAAGTGGGATTGTTTTGATTTAAATCGGATATTTTTATTTAAATCAGATTTTTTTTTATTTTTATTAAATTTATAATTATTTATTACTTTACATTTATAAACATAATACATTTCATACAGTAGATGAATCTATTCAGCTTACTTTTCAAACTAAGATAAGTTCTCTAACTATTCAACAAACTTTTAACATTTATAAATACATTATAATACTTCAATAAGAAGTAATTTTGTTTTATGCTTTGCTTTAAAATATGGTTTCTATCATCATGTACGTTTTAGTGTACAAGAATATGTTGACCAATTACTTTTCTTAATTATATCAGTGATGGTGTATGAGAAAAACTGAAAATTCTTATTTGGTTCTATACTGAATTGAACTAATTTTGGAGTAAAAGCAATATTGCACACACACCTCAAGAGGGATCTATGTAGTTTTGCCTATTGAAGTTAAGATGGTATAATGCAGTGTAAGTTAAATTTAGAGCAACACATTTCTAAAAATGCAAAATTAATTTATAAAAATAAAATGAACTGATTTTAATTAAGGATTTTGATTTAAAAAATCACTAGATTCAAATCAATTGATTTAAATCATGATTTAAATCAAGCTGATTTAAATCAACAAACTCTGCTTTTAAGCACTACTTTTTCTAGTATTTTAGAAGTAATTTTGTGACTCATTTAAGTTTTTAATGGATAATATAAAATTTTGGGTTTTTTTCTGGATCTCAATAATTTTCAAAAGTACCCAAACCATAGCTAGAATTACTTGCCCGCTTAGAGGATGCAGTGCTCTTTAATTCACGCAGTGAAAATTAAACCATATTCAAATGTTTTTAATAGATTCATTAAATAAGAATTTGAAAGAAAACAGTCACAATAAATGCTGATAATAAAAAATGTTGTAGAAGTAAAACAGAGCTAAATAGATTTTCAAAAGTTTAACAAGTGGACTAAATATTTACATTTCACAGAAATTCAATTAAATAAAATATTTTGAAATCATTAACAATATCAATATCATCAACAACATTTAAAATCATAACATAATCAAATAAACAATATTGCAATATTTCAAAACCAAGTGTATTGTTTTGTGTGAAATAGTGCAAAAAATTAACATTGCAATTTATTGACAAAAATAGTAAAGATTACTTTTTAAAGTAATCTTTACTATTTTTGTCTTTAAATTGCAATATTTTTTTCTTTGAAAGAAATAGCTCCAGTTTAACTTACACTTTTGAGTATAAATAACAAGGTACTGGAACACATTTGAGCTACACTTCCGTAGATGTGTTTTTTTTTTTTTTGAGACTAAACATCTTCATAAACTTGGAATGGAATGCAATCTAAAATATTTTCTCAAAAACCATTTTATAGAGCACCCCCTCTCCCCCCTCCCCAGGTATGGTCAGATTATTCTATATCCTAGTGCTGCAGTGTGTCCAGCATATTAATTGTTTCTAGTTGATTTTATTTCTTTCCATGTTTAATAATATTTTTAAATGGTAATAACTTATTAGTAAAATTCCATTGAAAATAAAACTTACTATTAGAACTGTTAGGTTACATATTTTTAAAGTAAAAAAAAAGAGTAAAGTAAAAAACAAATGATCAGATTTGACGAATGAAGTCCATATTACTAATAATAGTCACTAACTGTCATCCTAGCTGTTAACAGCGGTGAGTCTTACAAACTTAAATACTTATACCGAATAACAATTTCATCGCCACTTAAAAGATATACAATTATTTTTTAATTTCAAGAAGCACAAATATTAAAGGGAAATAAACTGTGAATAATCAGACTAGTTTTTATATATCAGATTTTCATACCATTTATAAACCATTCTAAAATAGCACCAGAAAAAAAAATTAGCTAGCTCAATTGAATATTATTTTACACAAAGCATTTCTTTTTTTCAACAAAAAGGAGATACAAGATACAATATTTAAGTTATATTCTTTTTGTGAGTATATTATAAATTCTGTTATTTATTTTAATACCCATTTAAATTATTTTAAATATCTTGATACGAACATTACTGTTTGAATTGCAATCCTGTTGTAAATATAATACCATTAAAAATATATATAAACATTTCTTCAGTAATATTCTTTCAACTAAAATTTAATATAAATAATTATGAGAACTATTGCAACAAATATTTATAAATAAAATGCATAGGGTAGACTGACCAGTGGATGAACATGTAAACAAAACTTTCATTTTCGAAAATTCCTAGCATCAATTAAAAAAAAAAAAAGTAGCATTTGGCACCATGACAGGAAAAACATTTAAGGTGATATACTGCCGGCCATGTAATCGAATATCATCAGTCCAAGAAATATTATTCGATTAAGCGGTTATTTGATAAAGAGAGGAAACTTTCTTTACCTGCCTAAATTGACAACATTTGTTTTAAAACACAATTATTGAACCAATTGCTATAAAATAAAAATAATTAATGTTGTTGGTTAAAAAGATTTTGACGTAAGCAAATTAAACAATAAAATAATTTAATAAGCATATACAGGGTGTTCCATTTTAACCTGCAAGACCTTTATTTTCGCAACTGTTAGTCCTAGATGTATACTTCCAGTTGCAAAAATGTTCAAAATTAGATGCAGGGTTAAGACACTGAAAGTTTGAAGCAAAAATAAAAATAAGTCAAAAAATACAAAATTTAACTTTTTATACGGGCCTAAGGTCCCCTAACTTGTATTCAGGGAAATAATCTCCATTGAAAAATCATTCCAACACAAAAGGTTTGAAATCAGTACGACAAACATTCACCAAGATATGAAAAGAAGCGTTTTGTGACTTACACCACTTAACACTTGCCATCAATAACACCTTTTGGGGGAAAATATAGCAGTTAACAAGTGTGCAAAATTAATGTGTGCATAGAGTGGTTTTTCAAATTGTACGAGGTTTTGCAGTGTGTTTTTGCGTATCATGGCATTTATTTTTGAATAGCAATGAAAAATATAAACAACTTGTTTTTTTTTTACTATGACAACCTGTCATTTTTCTGAAAGGGCGATAATTTCCAATCTCATCTCCTGTATGGTCCCTTAAAACTTAAACTGGAATGTCTCCTTGAGTTTTGGTCGCACAAATGTCAAGATTTTTGTGTCAGTAATAATTTTCAATGGAGATTATTTCCATGGATATATGTTAGGGGATCTGGTGCCCGTATAAAAAGTTAAATTTTGTATTCTTTGACTTATTTTTATTTTTGCTTCAAACTTTTAATGTCTTAACTTTGCATCTGATTTTGAACATTTTTGCAATTGGAAGTATGCATCTAGGACTAACGGTTGCAAAAATAAAGGTCTTGCAGGTTAAAACGGAACACCCTGTATGTTACAAGTACGTATGAAATCTTTGTTTTGGCATCTTTTTCAATGCATTGTTGTTTTTTTTTTTTTTTTGGAAAAATACCATAATAGTGCACTGAGGTCATCTGGGAACACTTTTCTGACTCCCATTTCCCCCTCCTCGTCTAACCTTTTACATTTAATATTTATCAATTTATTATCATCTTAAATGTGTATATATATTTCTTTGTGTTATAAAATTAAACTATCAACAGCGTTCTTTTGTCTTTTTTTGTAATTGCAAAGACAAAAGGAATTTGATCTAATACTGAAAATGTTTTGATGGAACATGAATGATGTTTTTCTTGCCCGTTGCTGACAAAAAATATTACTTTATATTTTTAAGTCAATAATTATTCTTACTTAATTTATTTCTAATTTATTAAAAAAATTTCCCAGCAAAGCTATTTACGAAAGCTGATCAATATTATTTTATTTTCCGGGAAAATTATTTGATTAAGCGGGGAACTTAAGCATTGCTTCAATGGGGAACTATTCGGTTCTGGGAGTTTTTATTCATATAAGCGGGGCATTTGTTTATCCGTTACCCGATTAAGCTGGGCTGACAGTACGTAATTTTTTTTTTAATTTGGGAGAGTATGGTTCCACATCAGGTTTCTTGGGAGGTTGAAATAAAAAAAAAATTTCGCCAACCCAGTGAATGAACACCCCAAACAATGAACAAAGTATTTTATGTTCATTTTCTTTCTGGAAATGTATGGAAAGAAGTTACTACTGCCATTTCATCCAGAAAAATGTTTTGAAACCTTATTTTTTCAAAAAAATTCATTCTCTGATCGGTCTAACCTACCATGCATTTAAAAAGTAGTGATGAAATGCACAAAATAGGAAATTTCAAATTAAGATGTAACTTTTTAAAAGAAACTTCAATTCAAGAATAAATACATACAGTGAAACCTCTTTTTTAAAGTTATATGTATGCTTTATATGAAATAGAAGGCTAACCAATATTTTTCAAATAGGTCCATTTTTTTAAGTAGCAGTTTATTGTAAAATTATATTAGTGTACTTTTAAACTGTATTCTATTTAAAATTTGAAAAACAAATCTGAATATATTTTTAAATACTTCACATGAAAAGAATATGAACATTAAACACTGAATAGGTATTGTTTAGCCATTAAAGAAGTAGTATGGCTTAAAAAAGTTTCTTTTTTATATCCAGCCTTTTTTATATCCTTGCATCCAGCAAAGGAAGGCATTTGTTTCTAAAGCTACTATCTGAACAGCTGCAGCACCTAGAACGTACATGCCATTCTTCATGCTATTGTAACTTCTGGTACAAAATGAATCAGGGTGGATTTATAAACTACCTGATGAAATTTTGCACAAATGGCAGCATATGATCTCAAAGCTTGGATGGCTATATATTTCAAGCTTTCCATGCATAAGGCAGTGAAAAGCAAAGAAATATAAAAGGCAAAATTAAAAATTTGGAGATAACCAGTACGAATGGTAAGTGAACCTCTCCTATCTTGGGGCAAAAAATAGTACTAGAAGCCCTGGTAGGTGCTGTTATTCAGCATGGTTTAGAAAAATGTTTCTATGAAAGCCTACTAAGAACTTGATCTTTAAATGCATTTTACTCAAAACTTGAAAATGTCCACTTGTGTGTGTATCCCTTCGCTTCCCACAGCCTCACCACAGTAGGGGGCGTTGGGATACGTTGGTCCGCTTTTATATTTTTCGTTTTTTATCTCAATCAAAAAATTAAATTAACAGTTTGATTATTTACCATTAGTTTCATTAAATATTTCCCATCATCCCAGATGTTTTGAAAATTTTTCAACTCATTGACTTTTTTATATTAATTTTTTCCTAAAACTTTGTGATGTGGGTCACTGTGTCCCAAGCCTGGGATACGTTGGTTTACATTACGAAAACAACTTCTGTAACTATTTTTATGATAAATATAATGTATCAAACATTGAAACTAATTTACTTTCTTTTAGACTTAGCATGAAAAAATGAAGTTGAGATCAATATAAGATATAAAAATATTAAATTGACCAACTTCTACTTTTAGGCTATTTATGCCAGAACCGTCCACATTTTATCAAGAATCAGAACAACTTGGATCTTCATCAACTTTGCTGTAGCTATTACTAGAATTTTACTTTTTTAATTCTTCTAAAAGAAACTTTATATAATTATGAACTAAAAGAACTTATTTTAAGAGAGGAGTTCAATTTATTACTCCATTCTTCATGAAAACCATTTCAAAAAATAAAGTTGCAGATTTATAATATTACTCAGCACTGAAAAAATTGCAATAAAATGATTTAAAAAAAAAATGTTCTATGTAACTCTACCATAGGATTTTTTAATATAATTTGAAAGACTGTAGGTGCTATTTGTTAGTCATAAATTAAAATTTAAAATATTAATAGTATTAAAATTATTGAGACAGGTCCAACATACCACGTAGTCTGACGAACCTTAACTGCCCCCCTACATGGTGCAACATGACGTGCTTGAAAGAAGTTAAATTTTAAAACAAAATTTTAATTCAAAAAATCATAACAAAGTCAACCATGTTTACCATATTTGTTCATTTAACACACAGCTACCATAAAAAATGAAACAGAAACCACATTTGACAGCCAGACAAGAAAGAAATGGAGAAAATACAATGCATCATTTTTCAATAGAAAATATCCACTCTAACATCTAGTAGAAAGTAAACATCTTTTAAGTCTAAATTGCACTTTTTCTTTCAAAACATGAGTAATTCTCGACAAATATTGCATACAATAGCACAAAATGCATTAGCAGACAAATCCAGCATTAAAAAGTTGAACTGTTTCACAATCATTCTTTATAATTTATGGAAACAAAATCATTCTTCATAATTTATGGAAACATAAGAAAAGTAACATGCTTACAGTACTGGAATAAAAGAAAACCACTAAATGTATTATTTGCACAAAAATTTCAGTTTTATGCCACTTAAATTTGTAGCATGAAACCTTGTAACAAAAGCCTGTTATCCTCATATTAATAATAGCGGATGATCAAGTAACCCGCGTGTTTCAACAATGAAAATTTTGCTACGGCATGATAATATGTTTTGGTGATGTTTAACATGCAGGGAAATGCTTTATTGTGACAAGGTTGAACTCAATACGGTAACTTAACTGTTTTACTGGTAAGACTGCGTCATTTCAAGGGAATGAAGAAACGAAAAAATGGTCAACAATAACCACCATCTACTGGACTTAAGGGTTAATCTGCTGGAGTTAGGGTTAAAACTTAAACTATCAGAATATCACCAAACAGGCATTTGCTGCATTCAAATGTAGAAGCAAATTTTTACCAGTCATACCTGATGGGCAACTTTCTAGTTATGAAAATAAAAGTCTTGAAAATATTACCAGAGGTCTGCCCAGGGTCCGTTTTTTTTGTGAAAAAATCAAATCATTTTGTGAAAAACAGAACAATTTTGTGAAAAATTAAAAGTTTATGTGATTTTTTTTTTTTTTTTTTGTGAAAAATAAAATTACTTTGTAAAAACGAAAATTTTAAATTTATAAACATTAATAAATGCGATGGGAGAGGAGGGGGAGGCTCATGGCGTAAACTGCGGCATTGAAATAATTTGTTTGGAGTTTTATGGTATTTTTTTTCTTTTCTGGGACATTTTTGAAGGCTTTCATAGCAATGGGGAGGCATCGTTCTCCAGAGGATGGATGGTCAACCTTGATGTATCAGAATCTATATACCGTTCCACATCTTGTTAAATTGTGCTAGAAATTTTTCTCCGAAGATGTTGTATGGAGAGTAAAAACTTAAATTAATTGAAATCACAATAAATTCAGGCAGCGGTTCAGTATTTAGCTTTTAGGAACATGAAATTTTTACAGAGCACGGAATTTTGTTTAAAACTTTTAAAATTTGTAATTTTAACAAAAATAAGTATAAATCCTATTTGTTTACCTCTGAATAAAGCGTGGTAAGCATCAAAAATGCGAAAAATTCAATTCTTACAGCAGATGCAAAAAGATTGAAATTTTTTGAAGTGAAGGCATCAAAAGTATAAAAATGGCACATAGAAAAATTTATTTTAGTAAAATTATTTTCAAATTGCAGATTAAAGGTTAATGATAAACATGTTAATGTCTGTCGACATAGTTGAAGCAAAAATAAAATTAATCCATTAAACCTTCTTGACACTTTTAAAAGAATGCGTAATTCCACTTAAACTAATGATTTCACTAAAAATATAGAGAATTTTTATTTGTTTGCCTTGTAACAAAGCTTAGTTAGCATTAAAAATTAGTAAGATTCCATAGTCATACCGGATGCAAAGAGATCACACTTTTCAAAATGAAGGCATCAAAAGTAAAAAATCAGCAAATAAAAACCATTTCAAAAGGTTTACATGATGAATATAATTAACAACCACCGACATTTTCGCCAAAACTTCGGAGTATGAAAAGAAAAAAAAAGGAGGTGGGGATATGTGTAGCACAACGAACAATACCAGATTCCTGATATTGAAACAGGAAAAAATACAGGAATTCCGGTTTATAACCGTTACACAAGCACCCTGTTAGCATAAAAAATTCAAAATAAAAATAATTTCTTCTCAAGATAATGTTAAAACATCACACCATAAAGGCGCAAAAATTGCCAAGTTGGTAAAATGTTAGGAATATTTTCTAAGTCCCTGTAAAAGGTTTACTAGAGGTTATTTAGGGTTAATGTTAATTTTACAGTTGGTAACCATATCTGAAGAGATCACATTTCTTACCCATCCCATAGCTATTCTATTTGTTAGCAGTACCAAGTTCAATTCACTGATATGCAGTAGTGTTGTTCCCATAGGGTATAATACTCCATATACGCCATATACGCTCAAACACTTTTTAGACATATAGCGTATACCCTAAAGCTTCAAAAATTTTCATATTGTGACAATATTATGTATATGATTGCATACACATGTTGTGCATAACTGATTACTGGGAGTATACCCTCAGAAAATTTGATGAGGACATCACTGCTGATATGTATTATTATTGTTTAGATTGAGAGCAGGGAGAAAGGTGCTGAAGCAGCAACATTGAGCTGCAGGTAAAATAACATTTTCAGAGAAATCTATAATAACAACATCATTGCTGGCTTTTTTGATTATGCTGTGATAAAAGAAACAGTAAGCATCACAGAAATATGCAGACATTTCTTTTGAAAAATTAGCCATTGTTTTGATTTTAGATTTGCTTTTACAATAAGTGATTTGTGAAAGATCTGTTTTTGTTGATTAGAATTTTGTGAAGGGTCTGTTTTGGTTGCTCAGAATTTTGTGGAATTTTGTGAAGGGCCTGTTAAGGGACCCAAATTTCCTTTTCCTCTGGCCAGACCCCTGATTAATGAAATTTCAAAAATTACTGTGCCTTTCGTACAATTCTAAAATTAATGAAAGCTTCAACAGAGAACTAGATGAATGCTGAAGCAATGAAATGTTTCAGAAAATAGAAACTAAGTTCAAAAACTTCATTGCCATCACCAGATTTTAGCAACCAGCAAATAAACACAATTAAAGAATGTCCTCAAATGAAAAGTGCTTTGAATAATCATACCTGTAAGAAGTCGGTGTGGAAAATCAGTAGCTTAAAAGAGGTTTTACACTGCATATCACTCAAACAATGAAAAATTAACACTTTAAAAGTTGTGCATAAAATACTCACTTTACAGTAAAATACAAAATTTTATGAATACTTACACAAGTATGCTCTCTCCTGTTGTGGATTCAAATTGTTTGGTAACACAGTTGGAAGTCCAGGTATGAAAACCTTTTCTTTCTCATCTCCACCCCATCTAGATCGCCTTTTCTTTTTCCTTTCTCTTTCATTTCTATCTTGTTCAGCAGAAGATGACCAACTATCATCTGGAGGCCATTTTGTAGATTCTAATAAGCAATAAAATGTTAATGTTCATCTTCAGTCAATTAATTGAATTAATAAGCTTGATGAAAAAATGAAATACTAAATTCATGAGATCTTCATAATAAAACAGGGCTGTCCAACTGACGGCCCGCCAACACATATATTGTGTAGCCTGCCAACTTTTTCAGGGGTCTGTCCAGGATTTTTCACAGGGTCCGTTTTTTGTGAAAAATCAAATAATTTTGTGAAAAATGAATTAATGTTGTGAAAAATGAATTAATGTTGTGAAAAATCAAAACATTTCGCAAAAAAAAAAAAAAATTTTTTTTTGTTAAAACAAAATTTTAGAATTTAGAGATGGCACAAACTGCATCAATCAAACTTAAAGTTGAGTGTTTTCCTCTTCTATGTCGAGAAAATCATTCTGGAGTGTTTTTCTGATATTTGGCCGGGGGGGGGGGGGGGGCATCGCTCATTCAAGTATCAATATTTATCTACCATTCTACATTATGTGAAATTATACTAGAAATATTTCTGTACAGTATTTAAAATAACTAACAAAAATATAAATAAATAAAATAAAATTCAGAATAGGGTTAGTCCTTATTTATCCGCTCATATTTATCCTTCGTTTTTCATACTTGTCAATTATTTCATATATGCTTGTAAATATTGTATATATACTCAAGTGGCCCTGAAAAGATTCCTTTTTTTATATATTTTCCTTCTCTCCCCTCATACCATCAATGATCTGTTCCATAAATGACCCTATACCCTCACACCCGGCAAAAGAGCTCACGCTCTCCATCGAAGAAAAATCATGATCCGTATCCGTATAGAATAGGGTTCAGCATTCAACTTTTTGACACAAGACACTCTTAAAAAGCACAGAATTTCGTTTAAAACTTATAAATTCCGTGATTTTAACAAAAATAAAAAGATATTTCAATTGTTTACCTCTTAAGTAAGCGTAATAATCATCAAAAATTCGAAAAATCGGATTCAAATAGCGGATGCAAAGAGATCGCAATTTTCAAAGTGAAGGCATCAAAAGTATAAAAACGGTTTGCAAAAAATATTTTTGATAAAATTATTTTAAAATTGCATTTTAGAGTCCTATGATAAACATATCCTTAATATGTGTGGACACAGTTGACCCCCCACCCCCCTCAAAAAATAAATAAAAAAATAAAATAAAATAAACCATCTATTCAGCATTTTAATTTTTGACTCATAACAGAAAATGGAATTTTGCTTTAAAAACTTGAAATGAGAGTTCTAACAGAAATAAAGCGACTTTAAGACGACGACAGAAATAAAGCGACTAATAAAGCGAAGTTAGCTTGAAAAAAGAACAAAATATGATTCTCATATTGGATGTTAAAAGATTGCATTTTTCAAAATGTAGACATCTAAAGAAAAAAAACGGTAATGAAAAGAGTTTATTTAAAATTAATCATCCTTTTTAGCATTGAAAAATCAAAACCCATATAATTTTCTCCCAAAATAACAATTAAACACCGCACTGCACCTCACCCCTAAAAACGCAAATATTGACAAGATGGCAAAAAGATGAGAATATTTTCTAATCAAGTCATTATAAAGGTTCAACGTCAGACGCTAAGTGGTGATAATTTTGAAGTTGGTAACCCTATCTGAAGCGATCATATTTTTTCCTCACCCATACTATCCCTTTGCAGTTCTAAGTTCATTTCGCAGATATATATTATTTTTGTTTATTAAATCATGAGGAGAGAAAAGTGCTTACCAATGCCTTTTCAGAAAAGTTTACAACAACACCGCTGCTAATTAGCTGTGATAAAACAAACACACACAACCATTATATTTATTTGGCAGTAGCAAATATTTATAGCTTGCAAAAGCATCGCAAGAGTGCTGATTTTTTCTTTTTTTTTTTTTTTTTCAAAATTAGCCGATTTTGTACAAGTGAATCCCTCTAATTTGACTTAAAAAAAGGTTTCAAAAATTATCGGTTTATACACAGAAATATGCGTTATTTTGCTTTCAGATTTGCTCTTTCAATAAACAATTTGTGACAGAACCGATCTTGTTTATCAGAATTTTGTGAAGGGTCTGTTTTGTTTGATCGAGATTTTGTGAAAGGTCCGTTTTGTTTGATCGGAATTTTGTGAAAGGTCCGTTTTGGTTGATCGGATTTTTGTGAAGGGTCCGTTAACAGACCCAAATATCCTCTGGCCAGACCAGGGGCGGCATTTCAGCATCACATTTGGGGGGTCGAGCTTTTTAAATATGAGTTACCTCAGTATGGTACAAAACACACACTAACTAACAAGAGGTGGTCATAAAACTAGTCTAATATTAACAATCAATAATGTTTAAAAACACGATAACTTATAAAATGTATTGAAATTTATGATAAAATCTTAATTTGTTTTATATGAAACACCTTGATACTACAGTTTTTACCTTCTCGTGAATTTTTAATGAATGTTTTTCGGAATTCAGAAGAACAGGAAATCATGCACTAATCCATCAATGCCAAGGGTAGTGCTCTTCTTCCAGTAAAGCTAAAGATAAAATTTTTTTGATCCATGGTGCTCCGATAAAAGTTCTGTAACCTTCTGAGACATAAAAATGATCTTGCTCAACTAGCTGAGCTGGTTGGAATAGTTAAGAAATTAATTGAGGTAACAAAGCTATGCATAAAAATACACTTTTCAGATCTTGCTCTTCAAAGTTACCCAGGCAACTTTAAAAATTGCGAGGGACTTCAGTTTTCATCATTGAATAATCTAGCCTCTATCTACAAAACAATGCTTCGTGACTCATTGAAATATTTTATTTTTTGTTTTCAACATCCAATCCAGATAATATAGAGCAAACAATACAGAAAAATATTCATCAAATCTTGAGTTATTTTCATTAAAAATGAATCGATTAGTTTATACAAAATATTAAATCAATGTTTAACTTTTCATCATCATGGAGATATTTGCTACATATCCTAAATTGATTTTTTTTAAAAATTGGAGCAGAGTAGGATTTTTTTTGAAAAGTTACACGCTTGGTTGAAATAAACATACAAGTTAAAATCATTAACAGTTTCAATTGTAGACTGAACTGAAACTTGAATAATCAAAAAATAAAGGTAACGGATTGAAGATGTTTTGATAGAGTTGTTCAAAATCTTTCCACGATATAAACAAATTAAATAAAATTTAAACGAAGCCATTCATGTTAGAGGGCACCAGCTTTCTCACTATTGAAAGAATTGTTTTGCAATAATTCTGCCAGGCGTCAAATCACTGCTTTGAAATTATCGAGAAATGCTTTATTGTTTTAACTATTGAAGACCATCTTGTGTCACTCCGAGTCATAGTTAAAGAAGGAATTTTTTGATGTGTGATGTTTATGTTGTCAAAAATAGCGTGTATTTTTAAGAAGTTTCTGTGAATGAATGCTATGCATTGAGTAGCTGGAATGTTTCTCTACTTGAAGAAAGCAATATACACTCAATAAATAAACATACACTTAAGATATGAGCGTAAAATCCATGTTATGTCCCAAGGAATTTTCTTTTGAAAATCATGCACACCACTTGCTTGCACGGCCTCTCATACTGTATCCACCATCGTTCCAGATCGAGGCCCGGATCTAGGTTCCCATAGATCCCGCAGTGGGGAGGGGATGAGGGCACATCCTTAAGGGGCCAAACGACCCAAGAAATTGAAAAAAAAAACCCACTAAGGTTTGAAATATACACTGCTAGCCATTGGGAAGAGACCCTACAGATTTTGTTGCAGGGGGTCCAAAATTTATAGATCCAGGTCTTATCGTTACACTGGGCACACACAATGAGGAATTAAGCCTTATATATAGGAAAATTGCTTCTTTAAAGCTCACAATGGTTCTACGTCATTTTTTTCTGTGCTGAAAAAGTCAGAAAGTGTTTAATGCATTCAACGGAGAACATTTGTTTGTGCCTGGTAATGTGTCGAGTTTCAAAAACTATTTACTCAGAATGAGAGCGATTTTTTTGATATGAAGAATGATTTGCGATTAACAAAAATTGAATTTACCCATTTTTTATCATTCTGCTCAAAAAAATTTGGGTGTGCGACCGCCCTATCTTGCTCCTCCTATTTGCCGCCCCTGGGCCAGACCCCTGTTTTTATTCAGCATATTTCTTTTTACGACATTTTATAGTATCAAGAAGCACCAGAGACTACCATTCTTGGTCAAGCCGGGGTCCCCTAAATTTCCTCTTGCTCGCTTTTTTACTCCTTTCATTGTATTGGGGGAAAAAGGTACAGGACATCTACAGGTCAAGGTCAAGAAGTCCTACCCTGCACACTGGTGTTCAAACGAATTACTAGAAACAGTATTGTTTCGATTTGGCGGGGGGAGGGGGGCAGGGAGGGAAGAGAAAAACTTTAAGATAAGCAAAAAAACCAGCCTGCAATTGGTTAAAAATAAAGACTCTTCCCCCACTAACTCTATGGCCTTTGTTGATTTTGAAAAAGAAATTGAGAACTTGCTCTTGTAAACTCTCCGGTCTTTTCTGTTGATGATATTGATGCTGACATTCCTGCCCCTGTAAAGAAGGAGGTTTGGCCTCAGTTTTCCCATTAAAATGTAAGCAAATTGTTTTATAATCCTTCTGTTTCATTGTTTTAAGAGAAAAATTCAACTATTAATTGTTATTGTATTAAGAGATTAAGAGGTTATTGTTCAACTTTTTTAAACTGTGGCCTGCCAGGTGATCAGTGACCGGAATTCTGGCCCATGAGTTCTTTGCAGTTAGACAGCCCTGTAATGAAATATTGATGTAAATTTTTTAGAAAAAATTAAAATGTATGTGCACATGAGAGAAATCGTATAGAAAATTTCTCTCAAAATGGATAAAATGGTTTAGAGACGCATACAGCAAAGCAGTGACGTTACTACAGGGGTGAGGTCGCTCTGGGTGTCACCTTTTAGAGTGTGAAATCTGAAGTGGAATTGCAAGTTTTTGAAAAATTAAATACTTCAATTCAGAAAATTCCCCCCCCCCATATTTATAATTATATTTACTTTAATAAACACAGTTGTATCACCATGGGGAGGGGGGGGGCTTTCACTGGGAGAATCTCTAGAAGGGGATTAATATCAAATCATTCAAAATATTCCTCAAAGGGGGGAAGGGTGACATTTGCGCTGGCTGACATCCTTCTCTGGGTTCACACCCAAAATGCATTTAACCCGTGTAGCATCAACTCATCGGCCGATTATCGGCCGTTCATCGAAATTCGATCAAACTTTGATCGGGCGATGATTGGCCGATGATCGGATTTCGATGAGTTTTCATCGGAAATTGCTCCAATATGTCTCATCGGCAACAGTAGAATCCGATCATCGGAATCCGATGAATTTTGCTCCCTATACCGATGAGATTTGGAGCAATATACTAGCAGTGCTGTTCCGAGGCGATGAATTTTGGATGAAAATACGATGAGATTTGGAGCAATATACGAGCAGTGCTGCTCCGAGGCGATGAATTTTAGATGAAAATACGATGAGATTTGGAGCAATAAACGAGCAGTGCTGTTTCGAAGTGATGAATTTAGGATGAAAATACGATGAGAAGTAGTAACAACTGCGATATAGGGACAAGCCGGAGGAAAAAAAATTAACAGTTTGAAGGGGGGTCCGCCAACTTGGATGATCACGTGACCCTTCCGTCATCTTGAAAAATTTCAGGTGGGGTATTTCCGGATGATGTCATTTGGGACATTTATTTAATATACTTTAATAACTAGTTAATTAATTTCTAATTTAACAGCTTTTGATGAACGTGATTCATGAGTTCAATCTAAGTCGCTTTAGCCAGGAATTGAACTCTAGACCTCTGGAATACGAGATTCATATGCTAACCACTAGACAAGTAATGCTCGTTCCAAGGAGGAAAATAATGTATTAAATAGAAAATTATTTGTGGCGCCATCTATCGGGTGGCAAGGTCATGACAGATTTCTGAACGGAAAGTGAGAATTTTATTCAGTGAATATACTTGTGGCGCCAGCTAGTGAAGAGTCGGAGTCGATCATTTTGCCCGCAAACCGAGTCGGAGTTGGTAATTTTGGGAGTCAAATTGAACGGAGTGGAATTGTTTTGGAGTTAGAGAGGAATCATTCAAGAGTCCGAGTCTCATTTTGTTCGCAATTCCAGTGAGGTAATCGGGGTTGGAATCGTGGAGTTAAAGTTGAATTGATTTTGCAGTAAATCGGAGTAAACCCTTCCAAAATCCAGGAGTCGGATTCGGAGTCAGTCTCAGTCATTTTTCCTCCGATTCTCAACCCTGAATGTTGATCCGTATAGCCTTACGTTTGATCAATAGTCGGATATTCGAATAATAAAACTTATCCTATTTAAACAGTTGGGAGATTTCCAAAAATTTTAGATTGGGAAAATTTTTATCGGAAAATTTGAACGACCTACTTTTTTTAAGATGAAATGTAACTCGGCAAATTTTCATTGGAAAATTTGATCGTTACGATCTCTTTTTCCGATGAAATGTAGCTCGGCAAACTTTCATCAGAAAATTAGATCGTTAAGATCTCTTTTTCCGATGAAATGTAGCTCAGCAAATTTTCATCGGAAAATTTGATCGTTTCGATTTCGTTTTTCGATGAAATTTCGCTTGGAAAATTTGATCGTTACGATCTCTTTTTCCGATGAAATGCAGCTCGGTCGGCAAATTTTCATCGGAAAATTTGATCGTAAGGATATAGTTTTCCAATAAAAAACAGCTCATCGAAAACCGTTCTCGGATTCTGATCGCAACGATATCAGCATGCATTGCGCGATGAGTTTAGGAGGAGTCGATGATCGGCCGAGTGAAATCCGATGAGTTGATGCTACCTGGGTAAGAGCTTCTGAAATTTGTTTCTTTTCATCTGTCTTTTCACTCCCTTCATCAAATCGAGAAAGTCTAGTTATCACTCGAGAGGGAGAGAGTTAGTTGTCTTTTATACATTGGCCAATGTAAAATTTCGTTATGAAGCAAATATACTTGTATCTGAAACTTTTAAGAGTTTCATGTTTACATAGAATAGTAAAACTTTTTTTTTTTTTTTGGCATTTGTAGGGTCACTTCAAATTTCCTCCCTGGGTGTCACCCATGCCATTTATGCCACTGCATGTTAATTGCAGGGGCGTCCCAAGGGGGGAGGGGCGAGCTGGGCAATCGCCCCGGACGCCATGAAATGAGGGGGCGCCGCAAGGCGCCTCTCGTTTATCATATAAAATGCTCTGATTGCATTAAGAGAATCATTGCAATGATTTTTTTTCCTAGGGCACAAAAATATTCCTCTCTCTAAGTCTCCAAAACATTAGTTTCCTTTATATCATTGAAGCAGATATAATTTCTGAGAATATAACTGTTTAGAATAAAAAAGAAGGCACTTCTCCTTTGTCTAGTTCTCACCAAATTTGCTGAAATTCTGCTCCAGCGTGCAGTGACGTACTCAGAAAAAAGTTTTAAGGAGGCACATTGAAAAAAAAATTTATTTTAAATATTTTGATCGGGTAGGGAAAAAAAGTAAAAAGGTGCCTGGTCAAAATTTTGAAACTTTTAGTTTTAAAAATGCAATTTTAACCTTAAAAACGGGATTATAGGCGATGTTTATTGACGTTAGGGTAAGGAAAAGGGTAGCTCAGAGACAGTTCCCGATCGATTACTTTTTTGAATAGTAGATTGAAATCATTTCCTTCTCCCCCTAAAAGTTTTCAAAATTGAAGTTTCAAAAATGCAACACTTTAGACAAACTTTGAAGATTTTATGAATAGGAGGATCTGTAACATTTCCCAGGAAAATTGTTCAAAATTATGGTTCAAAAAATGTAAGCAATGTTTTACAGTCAGGGGCTATTCAACTTAATTTTTTTTAATGTGTCAATAGAAATCCCATTGCTTGTGATATTAAAGAAAGGCGCCATGGAGACCCTTGCACGAATATTTTCCTAAACTCAAGTCTAAAAACGCAGTTTGTAAGACCCTGTTTTGTAATATTAGGTCCAGTGATTTTTCAAAGTTAGAGCTCCAAAAACGCAATTCTGAGTGATTTTCAATGTCGTTGAGTATTTGTGGGCTTCTCCCTAAAACTTACAAATATTTGATGCAAAAGAATAAATCTTTGTTTATATGAAAGCTGGTGTTAAGTTGGTACAAGTAAAACCAGAAAACTATTGAAAAGAATCATTGGATGAGTAAAGATCGAAATTTAATTTTGATATGATTTACTTTGATAAAAACATTTTTTATTTATAATCAGCAAATTATTCGTGTTCTTAGCTTGATCAATATGAGTAACCAATTCAGTTTTAATGGTTTGTTTTTATCTGGTGGGATAACATTTTACTTGATAAATATTTTAATTTTTAACATTTCCATTTTTCGAAAAGTTTGTGGTTCATTAATGTTTTAAATATTAGAAACAGATTCATTGCTTGTGATTTAATTTGCATTATGCATAGCCTTCTGATTGTTCTCTTCATTAATGTGTAAAAAAATCACTGATGTTATAACTAACTTGATTTTTCTGTGTGTATAGGGGGAGGACACCAGGAAACATTCGCCCCGGGCGCCGTCAGCTCATCGGATGGCCCTCTAATCAAATGCATTTTCTCTTCCAAGAATTTTTTTTTCCAACAAATACATTCTTGTGAAGATTAGAGAAATGGGTCGTATGCACAATTTATATGAAACTGTGCAGTAGTTCTTTATAAACTGCTACAACGTGAAAAAAATATGAATCTAATTTTCATTGAATAATCTCTAATTGTGTTAGTGTTATTTTAATTAATAAAAAGAATGTTGATTACAGTTCAGTTGTTTTTATCAATAAATTTTCAATGCAAAAGTAGATTCATTTCCTATTACTTTACGCTAAAATCAGAGATTTTGATTATGCTAACTACAGCTTCCTTAGTCCCTGAGCTGCATTAATACAGAATTTTAAAATTACCCTCTTTGATGTGATAGGTATTTGATTTTCGATTATGAATAATTTGTGAACTGACGAAAATGGAGTACAAATCAGTTCTTAAAGCAATGTGATTGCACAGATAAATGGTATGAAATTTTGTCGAAAATTCCATTCTTATTATATATCAGCACCAAATATACTAGAGCAAATTTGAGGATGAAAAAAGTCTATTGCATCAATTCTATTCTGTAATAGAAGCTCTATTAGTAAAAAATATGAGACTTATTTTTGATGCAAATGCAGCTGCCAAAAATTTTCCAGTGTTATGTTCTGAGGGAAAAAATCAATGGTCAATTTGCTTATGAGATGCAACGTATCTTTTACAAAAATTATTAATCTGCACACAAAAGGGAACAAGCTGACAGTATAAACACAAGAATCATTGAATTTAAAAAAAAAGAAAAAGAAACTGTTACTCGATAAATTCTCATCATTTACTGAGACATAAAAAGATTTTTTCTCTTTTTTGAATAAATTGATTCATTAGTTTGACATGGCGATACAATTATAAATTCAATAATCCTGAAATTCTAGACACACATTAGAGGCATTCATTAAGCACATTAATAAAGAAAATGAAAAAATGTAAACCAATTTCTAAAGTGATCTTTAACCAATTATCAAAATATTTCTTCCGCATCACTGCGAGCAACAGCATTCATACCGGCATCGTAGGCTTAATAAAGCTTCAACAGAAAATTACAATTTCAATACAGCACGTAAATCTCATGACTAGTTCATTTATTAAAAGAAATTGAAATCACTTACGATAGTCGTAATCGTCTTCACGATCTCGTTTACCTCCAGAAGACATATAGCTAGGTTTCAACATACTGGACGACTTGGAATTCATCACCCCAGTGTTTGGGCGTCCTAGAGGGGTTGTATTCGCTCCAGATGTTCTGCCAGAAGACATTTCATAACAAATCGAATTATAAAAGCGATTGAAAACTTCCTAAATTGTGAGAGTGGAATATTAGATATTTATTAGGTTGTTATTTGCTCTAAAATATCTAAGATTAATTCGCTTATCACAAAAAAATTACTTAAGTTTGATAATGACGCATGCGTAGCAAAACAAAATTCATTAAAGGAAACAAAAAATTGTTTCAGCGTTGCCATTTTCAGTTTGGAATGTGAGAATGCATTGTAATCGAGGCAGTTCTTAATTCAGAGTTCTAGAGCTTATACGTTGGGCAGACTTAGAGTCCCTGTATGGACTGGCCCATTCGCAACTCCAAGGGGGTGCTCCAGTCACTGTCTAATGGCGAATGAAATAGGTAAAACAAACAAATGTCGTAACTTATAACTTGCTTTGAAGCTTAATGAATGTCAGTAATTTTTCATCGTGTTTGTGGGAAACTTTCTTTTCTATTCCTCTGAAATTACACAAAACCATAAATTATTTGAAGCCTGTAATTTACCCCCAAAGAAAACACGTGAAACGGTATGTTTTACCTTTTCCCACAGTATTGTTAATCACTGCAAGGTAGCGTATTTGAGCTCTGGAATTGCTAATCGGCTCGCGGGCCGTTACGGCCTACCGCCTATGCGCCCTTCAAACCTGAACACACCTTTTTTTTATTATTTATTTCAATTTTTTTTTAATGTATTTCATTTTTTGGTGCAACTTCCTTAGTTATTATTATTATTATTATTATTATTATTATTATTGCGCTCATAAACCTGTGCGACTTTATTATTATTATTATTATTATTTTATTATTATTATTTTACGCCCTCAAACTTGTGCAGCTTTGGTTTTCTTTTCCTTTTTTTTTCCTATTTGCGACCTCAAACCCTCGTTTTTTATGCCCTCGAACCTGTGCGCTTTCTGTTTTCCTTTCCCTTTTGTTTTTTGCTCTCTCCCCTGTAGAACTTTTTCTTTTCATTTTATTTTATTTGCTCCCTCGAACGTGCGCGCTTTCGTTTATTATTTACTTATTTTTACGCATTCGAACCTGTGCATCGTTGCGGATTTTTTTTTTTTTTTTTTTTACTTTTTTTTTCGACCTAAACCTGTGCGCCTTGGTTTTCCTTGCTTCCCTTTATTTTTTTGCGCTCTCGACTCCGTGCGCTTTTGTTTGCTTTTATTATTTTTTTTATTTTACTGTATTTGCGCCGTTGAACGTTTTTCTTTTTTTCTAACCCTCAAACCTGTGCACCTTCCGTTTTTCTTTCTTTTCTCTTTTTTTTTTTTTTTTTCGCGCTTTTTGGGAGTCAAGGTTGATGCCCTCTCTTGGAGAACCCAATCCGCCCCTGCACATATCTCGATTCAAAATAATTGAGAAGTCAATAGCTCGAGATCTCAATTCGAAATATATCGATTGCAATCACTCATGTTTTGGATTCTGGATTACAAAAGATCTGCATTATCAATCACTCTAGTTCTCAGTTTCGAATCTAATGCCCATCACTAGTGGGAAGTTAAAGTTCATGTCAATATTTTTTAGATATCAGCATTTAAAAAATACTGAAACATTATATATAGGTTTCTCATCACGAAAGATTCAAATGTTTTCGATTTCTTTGGGGCCGAGGAGGAGGGGGAGGGGATTTTCCGAAAATGGACATTGTCGGTTAGCAGCCATATTTTTAGTTTTTCAAAATATTAGATAGCTTTTTTTTTCTTAATCCTAATTATACTGTTTACAAGAGAGTGAAAACACTCAACTTTATATATGAATTATCAAATTTGTCAATTTGCCTATTAAAACATTCAATTCATAATTTTTGATGCATAAATGTTCAATAAATTACATTTCAATAAACAACTAATGGTAAACAGGGATTGATGCATAAAAACAGCATACCACAATGACATATTGTTACAAATCCTGTAAAAAGTAATTATTGTAGTAACGTAACCTGTAAATAGTTTCCCGTAATGAATATACAACCCCTTTTCATTCCGCTAAAGTGTACGACCACCTATTTCCTTTTCTTTTCATTGATAAAATTTGATAACGGTTTACGCATTTCGGGAAGCAGAAAGAAGGTTGTGGAAAATTCTTCGATGTTTATAAAGGCGTCCTGCGTGATAAAAAGTTTTGAGTTTCGATTGAGATTTCGTACTGAGAGTGTGTATTAGCTATGTTTATAGCGAGGCATTTCGCTATGTTGTTTTCGTATTTGGAAGTAAATACGTGTGTAACCGTTAAGTTTACGGTGTTGAGTGATATTTGCTTAATTGCTGATGATTAATTTAGCAGTTGTTAACGATTTCTCCTGTACATAGTGTAAATAAAGCTCCTGTGTTTTTATCAAGAACTGTGTCTTCATTTCGAGAAAGTGGAAGTCGCACCGAATCCGTTACAATTTGGCGCCCAACGTGGGGCTACTTCAGAACTTTCTTGCAGTAAGTGTGACTTTGGACATTTTTTTCATAAAGACTTTTTAAATTTGGACTTTATTTTTATGGTGATTACTCGCGCAATGGATGAACAATTAAAACAACTTCTGGAAGCAATTAATGCTGTGAAAAGTGACTTGACCGAAAGTATGGCGACTAACCAAGAACAGTTAAATAGTGATTTAACTGCTAAAATTACTGCAAGTCAAGATGAAATAAAAAGTGACCTAACGTCGATGAAAACCATGATGGAGAATCAACTAACCGACATGGGAGATAAAGTTGATGCTCTGGAAGAAAAATTTGATACTGTGGAAGAGCGTATCGCCAATGTGGAAAATAAGTTGGAAGAAGAAGACAGGAAATTTACTTCATTTAAGGAAGAAATAATTAAAGACATGGAACGGAGATTGGCGACCGCGGAAAGCAGTTCTGTACAGTTTGGTGCTCCCACATCTGTTGCTCGACCGTCCATTAAACTGGCCACATTTGATGGGAAAAGTTCGTGGCAGGTGTACAAAACTCAATTCATGATAGTGGCGGAAGCGAACGGATGGGACTCTGTTACCAAGGCCTGTCATCTTGCAGCATCCCTGAGAGGTGACGCAGCGGACATTCTCCAGACCCTTCCGGACAGCCAGCGCCTGAATTTCGCCGCCCTCACATCTGCGTTGGAGCTTCGCTTCGGTGAGAAGTGCCAGAAAGATTTCAGCCGACTCCAGTTGAAGTCCCGTTTCCAGAAAACCGGGGAAACCCTGCAAGAGCTAGCGGCGGATATCGAGAGACTGTCGCATCTTGCTTTTTGCGACTGTCCTGCGAATGTTCGAGACAACCTGGCACTCAACTACTTCATCGACGGAGTTCGGAATCCTGGGATCCAGAAGGCCCTCCGGATGGCGAATGTAAACGACTTGAAATCCGCTTTGATATATGCGATGAGATACGAGGCCGCCCAAGAAGCAACCCGTGTGGATCGCAATCTAATCCGGACTCAGGAAACTGATGTCTGATTCCAGGTCGTCCCATCTCGCTGAACTTGAGAGACAACTCGGTGACTTGGCAAGACATCTGAACAGCATAACAGCCCAAAAGAAACAAGCGCAGAAGTGCTGGAAATGCGGTAGTGAAGGGCACCTGCGAAGGAGTTGTCCTGCTCGCCAAGCTACGCGAGGGAAAGAAAACACCTCCACCAGAGCTCTGCAGATTTCCTCTACTAGTAGTGGCAGTGATGGACTTTTCATTTACGCCCATGTAAATGGGAATCCTTGCAAACTGATTGTCGACACTGGAGCCAATGTGACAATCGTTCGGACAGATGTGGCTCGTGAATTTGGATTGAAACTGTTGTGGACATCGCCACGCGTAAGTCTCCAGACTGTGACAGGTGACAAAATTGAGATTGAGGGTAAAGTGGACTTGGAAATAGTGTTTGGGAATGCCACCTACCATCATACGGCATTCGTTGCGGATATCACGGACCCCTTCATTCTCGGATTGGACTTTTTAAAGAAATACGACTTCACCCTTGATTCAAGACTAATGAACTGCACTCGATGAGAGAAGACATAGCCATCTTCAACGTTGAAAATGATGTAAAATTCGCTCATCAAATAATAGCCCAAACAGATTTATCGATTCCCTCAAGGTCAGAATCATTAATACCTGGCTCCATTGAGGAAAGCAATAGTTTTCGATTTGGACTCATTGAATACCCTAACCTAAGCAATAGCCTAAAAGGAGTGCTGGTAGCATCTACGCTTGTGGACCTTTCTAAGGATGTAATTCATGTGAGAGTCGCCAACGTGAGTGAAAGGCCGAGGAATATCCGAAAAGGGGGAAGTGTTGGAAACTTGTACTCCAGTAAACTGCATCATTAGAAGAATCAATTCCCCCGAGACTGTGTCTTCCGAGTCCTTGACATCGAAGTTAATTGGGAGTGCGTCATTATCGAAAGATCAAAGAACTGCTGCGGAACAATTGGTGAACGACTTCAAGCATCTGTTTTCCTCTACATCAAAGGATGTTGGCCGTACGAATTTAACGCAGCATAGGATTTACACTGGAGAACACCCCCCTATTAAACAGCATCCAAGACGACTACCGTTCGCCAAGAAGGAAGAGGTTGAGACCCTCCTGAAAGAGATGAAGGAGAATGATGTAATCGAACCCTCATCCAGTCCTTGGGCCTCTCCCATCGTCTTGGTCCGAAAGAAAGATGGCTCCACCAGATTTTGTGTCGATTACCGACGACTGAATGAAATCACCAAGAAAGACAGTTACCCTCTTCCACGGATAGACGACACCTTGGACACTCTTTCCGGACACAAGTGGTTTTCGACCCTGGACTTGAAGAGCGGCTACTGGCAGGTTGAGATACACCCTGATGACCGAGAAAAGACAGCGTTTACAACTGGACAAGCCTTATGGCAGTTTAAAGTGATGCCCTTCGGCCTCTGCAATGCACCAGCTACGTTCGAGCGTCTTATGGAGACAGTGTTAAGAGGACTTTCCTACGAATCCTGTCTGGTCTATTTAGACGATATCATCATCGTGGGACGCAGTTTCGAAGAACATCTGGCTTAGGAAGGTGCTGCAGAGGCTTAAGGAAGCCAATCTGAAGTTAAGCCCGTCCAAATGTAATTTGTTCCGCCGGGAAGTGAACTACCTAGGTCACATCATCTCTTCTGAGGGTGTACAAATCGATCCAGAAAAGGTATCCGCGGTCAAGAGTTGGAGTCATCCCGAAAACATCCATCAGCTGCGAAGTTTCCTGGGGCTCTGCACGTACTACAGGAAGTTTGTGAAAGGTTTTTCCAACATTGCACGACCTTTGCATAAGCTGACGGAGAGCAAGCAAAAGTTTGAATGGTCCAAAGAATGCGAAGATGCATTTCTACGACTGAAGAAGACTTTAACATCAACGCCTATTCTCTCATATCCTTAGCCTGGAAAATCCTTCATCCTAGACACTGATGCGAGTCACGAGGGCATCGGAGCTGTTTTATCCCAAGAAATTGACGGAAATGAACGTGTCATCGCTTACTGGAGCAAATGCTTATCAAAGTCGGAGCGAAATTACTGCGTCACCAGAAAGGAGTTACTGGCCATAGTGAAAGCTGTAGAACACTTCCATCATTACCTCTGCGGCCGAAAATTTCTGCTTCGGACAGATCATGCCTCATTAACTTGGCTTTTGAACTTCAAAAATCCGGAAGGCCAGATAGCCAGATGGATACAGCGGCTCCAGGAATATGACATGGAGATCAAGCATCGAAAAGGGTTATCTCACGGTAATGCTGACGCTTTATCAAGGAGACCCTGTCCTGAGAACTGCCACTATTGTTCCCGAATCGAGAAACAGTATGCAACGACTAGCCCTACCGCCTATCAGGTGACAGCGACTCCAATATCATCAGAACCTGATCCATGGAGTGACGACCAAGTTCGAAAAGATCAACTTGAAGACCCCGACATAAAACCAATCTTGGAGTTCATGGAAAGTGACAGTCGGCAACCTAGCTGGCAGGACGTTTCCATCTTCAGTCCTGCAACAAAAAGACACTGGGCTTTATGGAACTCGCTCCATTTACGGAACGGCGTGCTACACCGAAAATGGGAATCTGATGACGGCAAAACATCTAGGTGGCAGTTACTACTTCCCCGATCAAGGATTTCAGATGTTCTGAAAGAAATACATAGTAGTGCGACTGGAGGACATTTTGGTGTCTTGAAAACCCTCAATAAAGTTCGGGAGCGCTTCTTCTGGGGCAAGGCGAAGGATGACGTGGAGAAGTGGTGCCATTCTTGTGACGCCTGTGCTGCTCGTAAAGGACCGAAGAAGAGAAGCAGAGGGAAGCTACATCTGTACAACGTTGGAGCTCCTTTCGAACGAATTGGGATCGACATCCTGGGTCCTCTACCAAGAACTGCTGATGGGAACAAATACATTCTTGTTTCCATCGACTACTTCACCAAATGGCCGGAAGCATATCCCATTCCAGATCAAGAAGCTACCACCGTAGCAGAGACTCTAGTCCAACATTGGATTTCGAGATACGGAACACCTTTGCAGATTCATTCCGATCAAGGGAGGAATTTCATCTCTGCTGTGTTTAAGGGCCTATGTCAAATTTTCGGAATTGAGAAAACTAGGACAACACCACTACACCCACAATCGGACGGCATGGTGGAGAGATTTAACCGCACAATCCTGAATAATCTCTCACTTATGGTTTCCAGAAATCAACAGGATTGGGACAAGAAGCTACCTTTGTTCCTGCTGGCCTATCGCAGTGCTGTCCACGAGACTACCGGATATGCCCCATCTCAGATGCTCTTCGGACGAGAGCTTCGGCTACCTTGTGATCTCGTCTTTGGTCATCCTCCGGATGCGCCTGCATCGCCTGAGGAGTTCATCCAGGATCTCCAGGCCCGGTTGGAAGACGTTCATAACTTCGCACGAGAGCGAATCAACATCGCGGCGGAGAAGATGAAGACCCGATACGACACAAGGTCTACTGGACATGAATTCAACGAAGGCGACAAGGTTTGGTTATGGAATCCCATCCGACGGAAAGGTCTTTCACCCAAATTGCAGTCGCATTGGGATGGACCCTACAAAGTCCTTAACCGACTGAATGACGTCGTAGTGAGGATCCAAAAATCACCTAATGCAAAACCTAGGGTTGTACATTATGATCGGTTAGCCCCATACTATGGCCATAGTTCATGAGTATTACGTAAACAACCATGGTTGATAACATAAAAGTTGTAGATAATTTTTTTGCTTTTAATGTTTAGTAATATTTCTTGTTATTATTGTGTTTCCTATGCATTATTGGTTATTATTTAATGTGTGTATTTGTGAACATGTGATAGAAGTTTGGCACCCTTTCTGGGGATTGTACTGCCCGGGACGTGCAGTCCTTAGGAAGGGGGCAATGTTACAAATCCTGTAAAAAGTAATTATTGTAGTAACGTAACCTGTAAATAGTTTCCCGTAATGAATATACAACCCCTTTTCATTCCGCTAAAGTATACGACCCCCTATTTCCTTTTCTTTTCATTGATAAAATTTGATAACGGTTTACGCATTTCGGGAAGCAGAAAGAAGGTTGTGGAAAATTCTTCGATGTTTATAAAGGCGTCCTGCGTGATAAAAAGTTTTGAGTTTCGATTGAGATTTCGTACTGAGAGTGTGTATTAGCTCTGTTTATAGCGAGGCTTTTCGCTGAGTTGTTTTCGTATTTGGAAGTAAATACGTGTGTAACCGTTAAGTTTACGGTGTTGAGTGATATTTGCTTAATTGCTGATGATTAATTTAGCAGTTGTTAACGATTTCTCCTGTACATAGTGTAAATAAAGCTCCTGTGTTTTTATCAAGAACTGTGTCTTCATTTCGAGAAAGTGGAAGTCGCACCGAATCCGTTACAATATGTTTCGGGTTTCGACGTTCTTCAACGCAGAAACTTAAGAAAGAAACCAGACACACTAAAATCTTCAGTTGAAACAAAAAATGTACGGATGGAAAATTTGCAAAGGGGCAAGCCATTTTGCGTGTGTGCCTGTGTTATCTGATTCTGTGTAAACCTTTCGTTGATGTTTAATACCAAAAGAATCATCCTTATGGCAAAATCAAATCCTGTCAATAAAAAAGTCAATCTGCAAATAGTGAGTTACACAAGTTATACGATTCTTGGGAGCGGCTTCTGTTCTGCTTTGTTATTTGGTTGAAGAAGTAAGTTCTAGCTTGAATTTGAATTTCCTCCGTCATGAAGTTTACACGGATCAAGAAGTTACACTTGGCTTCTTTCATCGCACTGCTCACGAATTCGCAACTTATCAAATCCGATTTTAGTTTAAACAAAATAAACTAAAGATTACACATACTCAAATACATACTGGAAAGCGTTTGCGTTTAATATGGCGTCGCTTCCTACTGGAATCTATACGCTCTTTCGCCCTTTGTCACCTTTTTTTTTTTTTTTTTTGCAAAACAACCACGCAAAAATTCCGCTGCATTGAGTTTTAGTCTATTTCAGTTTCTTTTCCGAATAGAATAGAAAGGGGTTTTCGTACGTCGTTTTGTGGTATTTAGGGAAAGGTTACTCTAAATTCAGAGCAACGTTTCTGAAATTTTTTACAGTGAGCGGTAAATGTTATTCTCCCTTAGTGAGCAATACCAGGGCCTGATTAGTGAAAAGGCCTTGGCCTAGGGCCCCGCTTCTTAGGGGTCCCCAAGTGACTAAAATAATTTTAGCCAGAGGTAACACTTTCAGTCAACTGCAAGGTTTGACTTCATGGTGCCCCCGATTCTTGGCCTAGGTCACCCCTCCCCCCCCCCATTTTAATCGGGCCCTGAGCAATACATTTATTTTGCAGCAAAAGTGAATACCGTCCCTCCACTCTCTCTAATCTTATTACTTATATCTTTATACTTTGCCACTAAAATTTAAATTAAAAATTTGAGAGAAAAATAGGCGATATACACCTTCGAGGTGATTGCTTTTTCTTCTTTCAATTTTTTCTAGGCAATAATTTTACTGGTTACCTTAACTTCTTAGCCTAAACATAAGGATATTAAGATTAGTTTTTGGGTGTTGTAATCAAGAAATCATATACTCATTTAATTTCATACTTTCTCTTTTTAGTGCGAAACAGATTTATAGAAAGTCCTTATACATGAAAAAAAAAACATTGTTTTTAATTTATTGCAACGATTTAAACACACAAAAAAGCACGGTATATTACTCGTGATTAGTTGACAAATTTCTTGCATCCTGTTCGAATGGCTTTCATACAGAATGTAATGATTTACATTTCCTTTTTGCCTTTTAGTCCTGTAGGAGTAAGCACAAGTAGTTGCTTAATGTCTTTGGATTAAACTATAAAAATATCTGTGGTATTGTAGTGGTTTCTACATGCTTAATTCATATTTAATTATGATTGATGAAACAGGATAGATTAAAGTTTCCCAAACTCTGGTCCGCGGACCCCCGGGGGTCCGCGAGTCCACGCTAGGGAGTCAGCGGTGCTATCAAAGCTAAAACATTAAATATAATTGAGATTCAAGGACGAGTAACGATATTTTAATTCAAAAAGAAAACACATTTATGGGGAATAAAAAAGTTCTTGCTTAAGCACATGCAGGGCACAGCAGTCCTCCCCCCCCCCCTCCGCGGAACTCTCGGAATTGAACACACTACACATTAATTACTTTTATGCACATGTTGAAGTTCATATTGTTACAAAACTATATTGAGCAAAATGCAAACATTCAGGCATATTTTTACAGCTGGGATATTGTGAATCAAATAAAACTTTTGCTCCAACATTTTCAACTCATTCATTAAAAATGCATTGATTGCAATGAATGAAACTGCTTGCAGTTTCCGGGGACTGGTGACCTATAGCGAGCAGAGGGCTTTGGCTCCCTATAATAGAGGCAAACTTATAGGCATAGGCAGCATTGTGAAAACTACGCAGATCCTAATCACAGCATTACGACTCTGCCAGGATAGGTTTGCCCAAACCATAGTTAACAATTAAAATTCTAATACGCCATAAAAATACAACTCATATGAAAAATTAACTCACTTAAACTAGGTCAACAGTGTTTTGTTCACTAACTTCAGAATTTCATTTTTATTAGTAAACTTTTGGAAATTTGGTGACAACATTTTTTACTCCTAATTGAATTTCAAATATAATTTTACTTCTGTAAGTCAAAATAATAATGTAAGAATTCAAAACCAGACAAGAGCTCTAAAAAATATACAGAACAATGAATAAATAAATTCGAAGGGAAAAAAGCGTAAAAATATAATAGAAAAAAAATAGTTTTCACTGTGTCACTTTTTTTTTTGTTTTGTTTTTGTTTTGCGCGTGCACCGGAAAAAAAAGGGGGGGGGGATCCGCGAAGTTCGCAATTTTTCCGGAGGGAGTCCGCGGAGGTCTGAAGTTTGGGAACCTCTGGGATAGATTATTCTTGAGATAAAGTGTATAATCATTATTTGTTCTTTTTTAGAGACTGAAAACTCACGTATTTTTTCCTACACGAATTTTACGATAAATTAACTTGATCAATCTCAATTTATTCACGCTTGAAATTCAATTCGAAAAATAATTTAGCTGATTCGGGAAAACTATTCATTCAAAAAGCTGTTATATATTTCGCCAGAAAAATGTTAGGTGGATAAAACCGCTTTTGTGATGGACAATAAATAGTTTCGCGTACCTTTTCACGCCTCCCCCTCCCTTTCTTACTCTTACCATTTTCCTGAAGTTAAAAAAAGGAAGTTTTTGTTTCATGAGCAGGTTTTCAAATTCTTAAAATCAAGTGTTAACTTTTTGTACAACTATAACCTAACAACATAACGATAATTGGAAACACTGCCTTTTCTTCCATTTGAAGTTAACCTCTACAGTATGAAAAAAACATTGGTCCCATGACTTTCCACGCCCCCCCCCCCCCCGGAGAAAAACTTAGAATTGTACTGATATGCTACCGAGAAAAACTCTTGTTTTGTATCAGGTAGTAATTTTCTGGTTGTAATTTTATTCTGGTAGTAATACGAAAGTCTTACATTTCGAAGATATTTTCTCCTGCAGTAATAGATTAAACTCATGATTTACTTTTTGAGAAAATACGTTTATTTTTTCCAAACCAAAAGGGTCACTTTGCCGTCCCTACTAAAGTGCCGTCCTGGGCGGACCGCCCCACTCTAGCAACGCCACTGCAGGCAATACATGTTAGTGGAAGTGTTTGAAAGAGAAATTTTTCTGTCAGCAATAATATGTGACTTTGAATTGCAATAGGCATTACTTTTGAGTAGTTATTTGTTCCCTTACGAGAAAATATTATTGTACTACTTGAAGCATTGCAAAAGAGATCCAATAATAGACAAAACGGTTCGTGTGTAGGAGCGATTTTTTTTTTTTTAATTCAAAACATTTGTTCTCGATTCATCATTGGTCAGTTCTCTGAATGTTTTTTATTGCATTGTTCAGTGAAAATTGTTTGTCAGCGAAATTTTGCCTTCTCTTTCATGATCCTATCTTTTTCATCTATTATGAGACAATTTATTGAGTTATCGGAAAAGCGATTTTCAAGTGAATTGGCGACCGACTTTCTACTTTACTTTTTGACGGAAGATGACACGAATATAAAACAAATATCTGTTGCAAGAACATCATTTGCAGTTTTACTTTCGCCGATGCCCTTGTTTACTGGATGAGACATAAATTTCCAATTCCCGAACTTATCTTGGTAAAATATTTACTCTTCTGAGGACAAATCCTACATTGAAGGATATCTTGAAGTAAAATGGAGTTGCCTTGTCAATGCGTTTATTTTTTCAAACAAATCGTAAGTTGAAAGCTAACGTGGAACTGAAGTCAACTTGGTAAGATATTTGCTTTTTAAATAACAAAGTGTAAACTATAAACAAATCCCAAATTGAAAGTCTCCAAAAATAAACTTGGGAAATTACTTTACTGCATAAATAATAAAAGATGAAGAAACAATTCAAAGAAGTACTAACGGTCAAGCAAAAGTGTAGAAGAACATATCGAACTCATGGAATATTCAGTAATGTTTGGTTTTTTAAGATGCTTCTTACTGGGTTAAAGTTTTTTGGAATTTATCACAACAAGAAAGAACCCAAAGTCATTTTAAGAATTTTGAAAGTGTTTTGGGACATTATATCTTTCAACTTTCTTGCAGTCTCGATATTTATTTTCCACAGAGGCGGCAAATGGAAAAGGAATGTCATGCAGACTATTGATCTTGTTCTTTTAATATTGCTGAGATACAAGGCTTCCTTGAAAATGATAACGGTAGTGGCTCACCTGCAAAACTTTGACGAAGTGTTGAAAGAAAAACAAAGACTTAAAATATTGAAAATATCATTGTATCTGAGTGGTGTTTTTTCGCTAGTTTATAGCTGTCTAATAATGAGAGACATATATGCTGAACCAGAAATAAGGGCTCGTTTGGAATATTTCTATTCCTTCGGATTAATTTCAAATGATAAAAGTACAAGTATCTCAAAAACAATTGCGTACTTGGTATTAGGCTGTACTTTCATATGCAGGGTGCTGTCCTTCTACTGCTTTCCAGTTCTGGTGGTATCATTCTGTTCTTTGGTGTATGCGTCGGCTGAAAATATAATGACAATTTACCACCGCCAACTCCTCAATATCCTTGAACAAGAACAACAAATTTACAAGTACTCGAACTGCTTGACTATTCTATCCAAAATGGCTGCTATATTGGATGCAGTGGAAGATGCACTATCTTCAATCATATTTACCCTGATTGGTTTTTGGGTTTGCAATATTTTCTACTACGTCGGTGAACTGGTGCTACATGATGCTGAGAATGAGCTGTCAGCCACAATTTTTACCATCAGCAACATATTACTTTTCGTTTGTGTATTTATCTGTTTAGTGTTATCGGCCTCCTACGCAGAAGATGAATTTATTGAAATGAAAAGGTGCGTTTTGGACGCTATTTTCAAAGATAATGAACTGCTCTATTGCTATTCGAGCGCAATGTATGTAAAGATTTTATTGGACGAATTGAAAATTTTAAAACTTCGGGTTGGTTTTACTGCTTTAGGATTGTTTTATCTTCGTAAAGACCTTATACTAGCAACTCTTGGTAGTACTCTCACATATGGGGTGCTTATAATGCAAATTTTTCAATCCTGAATGTATTACTTTATTCCTCTTACGATCAGAAAGTATTTGGACATTTATGCTGAAAATTCGGATTTTGAAAAAAATAATAAAAAAGGGAGAGAGAAAGAAAGGAAAAAGACCGTGTAATTTCTCACAAATGTTCCAAAAGCAACCACAAGCATTCTTTCTTTTCTCGTAGCAAGTTTACATCTTTGTGCTCTTTATAAAATTTTGAAATGATTTTTCTTGTTTCGAATGAAATAACCCTGAAGCATTTATCACACAAAAACAACACTATGCTACAAAACAATTTTTAAAAAATTAAAAAACTTCAAAATACTTCTGACACCATTCTTGCCGATTCTTATATGGAATTTCCCTTTGAATCTACATATGATCACCGATTACTCCTGTCATCAGGGGCGGCTCGTCATTATGGGCAGGGTGGGCCCGGCCCACCCAAAAAAATTGTAATTAATAAAATACATTATTAACAAAAATATGGTTTTGTGTTCCAGTTTAAAAAAGCAAAAAGTATGGCGAACAAGAGATTTCCAACATCTAGCCCCCCCCCCCTCCCCGAATATCTATAAACATAACCAGAAAGTTTTTAAATCCCATTAATTTTAGCGCTGTGCACAGCTTTGAGAACTATGGGCTCGCTCGAAGCTGCCCCCGAAACTAAGAACCACGCCTCTGCCCTTAGCCAATCGCAAGGACTGAATCAGAAAGCGAAAAACGGCGGGTGACAACACCCGAAGGAATTCATTGCAACTCAAGGGTGGGCAAAATTCGCCGAGCCCGAACGAAATCGTAGTTGTCTATAGCGGTTTGGAGGGAAGAGTAGAGGTCAGCGAGGAAGAGTAGCAACTTCGCTCAATAGAGTAACATGTAAAAGGGCAGAGAATCAGCTGCCCCCTGCCCATGTTTCAGGGAAAACCTTTTATCATACCGTTCCGCTTCTGTTTTTTTTTTTTTAGTCTTAATTTTTTTCCTCTTCAACAGCTATTACTATATATAGCATGGAAATTGCCGGTTTCACGAGATTCAGTGCATTTGTGTTACAACGCATACATAACTATTTGTTTGTTTTTGGGGTTGGAGATGCTTATTCTCAATTTCTGTGTAAGGACTTTCGAATAGTAGAGCAGTCCGGTAGTCTGACCGCACCGGCCCAAAAAAAAAAAAAAAAATGACTGGTCCTCAGATTTTTTGGTGGTCGCCCACGCAAAAAAAAAAAAAAAAAAAAGAAAACTTTATAATACCTAATGATAATATTATCGAACACTAAATCTTTTACGTCAGTTTTGAGATTAATTTTCATAATTTTCTATGATTTCTCAGCAACTTTTTTTTACTTATGTCCATTTTTTTTTACCATAGTTACTTCTTGTCGTAACATTTAAATATTTGTGTAACAGTTATTTAATAGAGTTTTATTTCTGTATTTACTTATTCATTTATTATTATTATTACTTTTTAAAAAGGAGGGGGGGGGGACTTCAGCCGTTCGTAAATTTTTTTACTAGTTTTTAACGGTTCGCGAACATTTTTTTTTTTTACAAGTTTAAAAAAAAAACAGCACAGGTCCGCGTGAATTTTTTTTCTTTTTTTAAAGCTTTTGCAGGTCCGAATGTCCAAAAAAAAAAAAAAAAAAAAATCGAGAGACGCTGTAGAAATAATATTGCTGTTTTTCAGCTGATCGCAGTTCTATTGGTACGTGTACCTTAACTTTTTTTCTATCATATAGGTATAATTTTGCCATTAGTTAAAATATTTAAGATCCTTTCAAGTTATTGTGTCCATAACTAGTCGATTAAATATTTTGTTAAGGGTACATGTGTGACCGTAATTAATTTTTCAGCCACTCTTACTCAAAATTATTTAATGATGATGATAAAACAAAAGTTAAATTTGAAAGTTGATAAGTAAAAAATGCAGCAATAGAAATATTCTGTTCATTTCTTTTATATTATTTTTGTTGTTGTTCAGACAGTTTAGACGCGATTTGTCAGTTATCCATGTTTTAGTTTTAAGGTTGCTTGAATTGTTAAGTCCAGATGCTTATATTGTAATTAAAGTATTTTTGTAAATATTGTTGCATACCTTTTTATGCCTGTCCTGAAAATAATTTAATTCACCTAGCAATTCCGTTTTTTGCGGGGGTGTTTTTAGTGGTAAGGAACGCAAATATTTTTCAATTTCGAAGCCTTTTGTTTTCTTTTTTTTTTTCATTCTTACATGAAAGTGTTATCTTCTAGAAGTAAACAGAAACAATGGCCCAGCTAAGTTTCAATTATTTTACTCATAAATTAAAAAAAAATAAAAAATGCCTTGTTCAAGGAAATAAAAAAGAAAAAACTTTTAATATTAAAAAATTGAGGTCAATTTAATATCAAAGTAATAATTTTGTTAGTTGTGCAAATAATCAGCTGTTTTAATGATTAGTGGGAATATAATATTAAGCTCTCTTAATTAAAGTACGGCTTAATTAGTAGTTTCAAATGTATGTTAAAAAACAGTATTTAGTAGATTTGAGGATATACTGGCAATTTATAATTTTGGTAGAATGCCTATTATTGATGTATTCCCCCCCCCCCATCAGTTATTTTCACCTCAGAAATAATGACATTGATATGGTCTGTCACGGAGGTGGGGATCTTTCCATTAATATAAACCTAATTGATACATTTTTCATGGGAAATTATTTTTTCTTCGCTGCTACAATCTGCCCATGTTAAGCATATGAAAACAAGTTCACTTCTTTTTTTACATAAATTTACATCCCTGAAATTCAAGTTCACGGAGATGAGAAGTCAGAATAACCATACCAAGTTTTTGAAGCAAAATCTATCTTTTTGTTTTTCGACAAAAATCTCACAACTTCAACTATGGCTGAAAATAAACAAGGGGACTCCCTTGTATCATGGAAAATAAAATTTGATTTCATTACTTCCACGTGTTAATGAGGGATGGCATTTTGTGTTTAAGTAACAGAGGTGAGAATTTACTATGACCCCTTGTCCTACTAAAACGAACTAAAAATCAATATTAAAAAATTAAATATACTTAAACAATCAGTATTTGAGAAACTTGTGAAAGGAACAATAAATAAATAAGTATATACTTTTAATTAAACACGTTATTAAGCAACAAAAACAGTCACACAAGTTGTGTGACATGCCATGGAGGTGAGAATTCACATGTTGTGAACCAAAAATTTTCTAAAATAAAAAATATTATTAAAAAATTGTTAGCAGATTTAAATAGATATATTTTTGATGAAATTAAAAACCATTGTTAAATGAATTGTTCCCTAAAGTTTTTACTGTAAAAGCCCTGTGACAGAAAAGTTCCTTTTTGAAGAATGACTCATAAACATAACTGCTGGCCCTCCCACTAAATTAAGGCACGAGCCGCCACTGGTCATCAGCCACTTTTTGGAAATAGCATCCCTCTTTTTTTTTTTTTTTTTTTCAGTTTTCGACACTTTCATATTTTTTATTTATATATATATATATATATATATATATATATATATATATATATATATATATATATATATATATATATATATATATATATATATATATATATATATATATATATATATATATATATATTTGAGGGGAAGGGAGTATTATATTAACGATAAACATTCTTCCGAGGGGCTAGAGAGGTATAAAGTTTAAGAGCATGAACATTTGTAGCAAGTTGGACGCTCATGGGGTAACACTCCCTAAAATGTTTCAAAAAATCAGTAAAAATGACTCTTTGGTTTTTTTCTTGGGGGTTTGTTTTACATTTTTGTCCCACTTCTTTTTCGGTGTAAAGCTAGAATAGAAAAGAAACAAATTGTTGTATGTATGTGCAGTTTGCGCCATAAGACTTCACAGGTTCAAGAATTTTTTAAGACATCGTAAAAAATGATAATGATAATTATAATAATAAAAGAAAAAAGGGAAAAGCGAAAAAGAAAAAATAAAACAATTAATTATAAACAATCGTTGTATCGTCACAGTAAGAACAAACGTCGTGAAGTGTTTAATCACTTTGTTAAACAGACAGCAATACCTTTCATTACTGGAGTTGACGGTGTGCACCGTATGTTGCTCGAACCACATTTAAATGGTACACAAGTTCAAGGACGGATCCAGAAATTTCTGAAGGAGGGGGCGATTAATTTTTTTTACTTACCTCTAAGCCTCTTACTACGTATCCGATTCACACATAATTTGTAACATAATGAAACAACAAAAATTTATAGATTTAGCTTAGGAGGAAGAGAAGAGGTCCCCTGACCCATTTTCCGTTTCCAAAAGTATTCTAAAATTGCGCTTTCATAATTTTAATATCGTAATAACTTCAAGAGAACAAGAGAATGTTTCGAAACCCCCTTATCGAAACATCATCAAATATCGTTCAAACCTCAATTCCGTTTTTTTTTTTCTTTTTCTTTTTTTGAGAACCTCAATTTCGAAAAATTACCTGAACCTCATTCCTTCCGCTAACACTTCGTAAAATGATCTACAATCACTAGTTTATGACTTAAATTTTAAAAAATGTCTGGGAGAAGGCCGCAAAACCTCTCTTCATCAAAACAATACCAAAGATCTTCTAAAACTGCCTTTTTGAAACTTTAATTTCGAACATTTCTGCGAGAGAGTTTCGAACTTGTCATACGTTGCCGTAACATCATCAAAGATGACCTATATTTGCCTTTTTTTCACTTCCTCCAACGGTGCAGAGTCCATCAAGGGAGGTGTGATCGCCCCCATCGCCCCTGCCTTGTATTCGTCCTTGCTCAAGTTCATCCCATGTGCACAAAAAGTACACACATTGAACTCTAGTAACGAAAAGTATTGTTTTCTGTTTAATAAAATGATTGAACACCTCACATGACGGTTTTTTTTTTTTTTTCTGTTACAATACAGCGATTACTTATAATTACACTTTTTTTTTCTCTTTTAAGATATCATAAAAACTCTAAAACCTGTGATGTAAAATGACGCAAACTGCATATTCATACGACAATTTGTTCGTTTTTTATGGATTTTTAAAATGTATCAAGGATTTTTCGCATATCCAGTATATATATCGTTTGCAACTCCTTCTTTCACGTAAAAATAGAGTGTTCGGATTTTACGTTTCCTTCGTTGCCAAAAACTAAATAAATAAATAAATAAGTAACTTTATAAAGTTAAATAAAAAATAAGTAAAAAAAACCCTCAAAAATAAAAAAATTTCAGAAAAAATAAAACCGCTTGCAATTTCCTTCTTTTTTGTCCGTTGCCAAAAATAAAATTAATAAATTAAAACTCTAGAATGAAAATTAAAAAAAAAAATCGTCTCAAAAATCATTGCTTCACAGTAAAAACATTTCCGCCTTGATAATTCATTTCAATTCAATTCAGTGTGACAATTTCAGACGGTATTTCTAATTTTATAAAATTTTTCCTCTTTTTGAAGCCAATAAATAATTAAGAACATATTCAGAAACTACATTTCTTTTCAATTGTTTGTTATACCAAAAAATAATTTTTAGTGTTGTTGGTGTCTTGAAATTTTGAGATTCTCCCGCAAGTGTTGAAATTTTTTGAATTGTTCAAAAAATGCCTTAATCCATTAAAGGGGCACTTGTTATATTTTTAGACAAATCTTTGATAATTACATTATAAAATCTAATTATTTTCTGAAATCTATTCTGGAGTAATTACTTCTTTAGCGCAGTAAATTTCAAGAAAAAATTTTAAACACATAAAAATTTAATTCTTCTTCTTCTTTTTTTTTTTCTCTCTCTCTCTCTCTATTTCGGAAAAATTCAATGGAAAGAAAGAAAAATTACTTTTTTTAATAAATTGGTTTATCTTTCTCCGTTTCATCAATTATTCCAAAATCTATTTGTGTAAATTGAAAAGAAAAACTTTAAGCAAAGCATAAAAATGGCTTTTGTGTAAGGCGTCGGGCACAGTAAACGGAATCTAATAGACATAACAATAGCTCAACAGAAAGAGAGAAAAAAGTCGACCTTTTATATAGTGAGATTTTTTCAGCAATTTTTTTCTTTTACCGGGGAACTTAATGCATTTTCCCTCTGCATAAGCATTTTCCCCAAATGTATGCAAGCTTTTCCCTTTTAATAGCGTTTTCCTTATTCAGTGTAACTTTTCATTTTGGAAAAGTGATTGCATCTGTTAAAATAAGCGTAGGTTTGATGTGTAAATTTCATGGAGGAAAATTATTTCGAATAAAGTCTTCAACTATAAAAGAACAATCTATTATGGGCCATTAAAATTTGAATTATCAACAATTTGTTCCAAAATGTTTATTAGCAGTTCTTTGAAAAGCATTGTAAAATATCGTGACAATGTAAACTCACTAATTCGGAACTCCAGCGCTCGAATACGCTACCTTGCGGTGATTTACAAAACTGCCGATGAAACTAAAACATTGCCACGTTGCGTTCCACGTGTGTCTGTTGACGTAAACACAGACAGTTTGTTCTGAGTATTTATTAACGCAATCGATGAGTCTTATTTTGCTTTCAGCTACAGAAATTAATTCGTCCCTAAGTAGTATTCTCGAGCTTCTCAAAATAATGTTAGTTTTCCTTATTTCCTTCTAAAATATGAGTTGATTGAAAATGGTGAAAGCGAAAACTGGATTAACAAACTTGGATAACGTTATACAAGGTAAAAAAAATATTATTGTTTTGTATGAATTTGTAAGAATATGAGTTTTTTTTAATCTTAAATTAATTTAACTAACCATCTTTTACAGCAGCATTTAGTTGGAATGGACGGTATGCAAAATATTTTCTTGAATATATTATCGTAGAACAAAATGAAAAATGTTTCACCGAGAAAGAATTTACTTTATTCCTTTTATTCTCAGCTGAAAGGTTTCGCCAAATTTGTTTAGGGTTATAGTTTTAGTATTGTGCGAGCAAAGTAGCCTTGGCGAGATTTCGCGTTTTTAGTTAAACCATTTTTAATTTTTATCATGAGTGGAATAAAATGGTAGTAAGATTACAGAATTCGATAAGTAAACAAGAAGTAATGGTCAATCAACTGAAAAGAAAACTACCACCATATATCCGTAAGAATTCTGTAGATGATTTGCATAACTTGACATAATTAAATCGTAACTCAGAAATTAGAAAAATCGAAACAGAAAAATTTTAAATTAACCGATTCGGGAATTCGAGAGAAATAACTCAGCAACAAATGCAAAACAATAAGCGCTAGCCAAGCAAGGCAAAGAAGTATCATCTTCTTTCGATAATAATTCGTAATGTCATATTGAATTTTCTGGCATTAATTGTTGTTCTTGTCAGGCCACAATTATTATTTAGTTTTATCAAGAATTGATAAATATCGAATTCAACATCGTGCAAATAGCTGCTTAGAACTACGAACTACGTAGTTTGCATTAATCTTTGACGTTTAGTAATGCTTCTTGAATTCTCATTTCTTTCTACGTGGGCCAGAATATCCACAAGACTTTGAAAATTAATTTAAAAAGAATAAAGCAAAAAATATCATACATACGAACAAAAATCACAACACTTTTGGCATTTTCTTCGTTACCACATGCGTTTGTTTTAGTTTTTAAGTCGACCATTAGACAGTGACTGCAGTGCCCCCTATAGTTCGTTGGAGTTGCGAATAAATGAACAGCACGTTTTTTTCTTTTTTTCCTAAAATAATAAGGTTTTAAAACATTTTTCTTATATGGATTGGCAGTAGCAACTTCTATACATTTCCAAAAAGAAAACCTCTTGAACACACTGCGTTTATCCTCTTTTGAGAATATTCACTCACTGGGTTGAGGGTTTGTTTTTTTCACTTTAATTTACCCCCCCCCCCCATAAAAAAGTGAAGCCGATCCTTAAATATTCTCCCATTTTCGTTAAATAATTTCATGTATCACCTTCAAGGTTTTTTACTGTTATGTGCCAAATGCAAGTTCTTAACGACCGATGCTATGAATTTTCGGAAATGAAATTGCGCTTTCATTCACTATTCGGCGTACCCTACTTATACAAATATAAGTTTTTTGTGACCAGTGTTGCCAGATGGTCAAATCCAGATTTCCCCAATTCCCTTCCAACTTTTCCCCAAAAAGCGATGTTTTCTACCAAAATTCCCCAAATGCAAAAATTATTTTTCCACTAATATTTTCATAAAATGAATCGACTTCCTGTAATATTTTTGTCTCTTGAAAAAAAAAATTTTTTCCCCAAATAGCCAACTTTTCTTATAAAATTCTCCAACTTTTTTTTCCTTCACATTTTCGCTTTTTTTTTTTGTCTTTATCTTTCTTTATCTTTACTAATAATAAAGCTGAAAGTCTCTCTGTCTGGATATCTCACTGTCCGGATCTCTTTCTGTCTATCAGGATCTCAAACGCGCATATAGCGCCAAGACCGTTCGACTGATTTTCAAGAAATTTGGCAAAGAATTAGTTTGTAGCATGGGGGTGTGCACCTTTAAGCGATTTTTTGAAATTTGATTTTGTTCTTTTTCTATTACAAGTTTAAGAACATTTTCCCGAGCAAAATTATCATAAGATGGACGAGTAAATTACCAAGTTATCATAACGTGGAACCTAACGTAGGCAAGCCAATTGGCGAGAAATTCATCATGCATTATTTGTAAATATACAGGAGGACCAAAAGACCTTTTAATTTTCTACTACGCGCAACGTAACCTGGGCAAGCTAATTGGCGAGAAATTCATCATGCATTATTTGTAAATATACAGGGGGACCAAAAGACCTCTTTCTTTCTACTACGGGCAAACCCGTGCGAGTGCCACTTGTTATAAATACAAGCGCCTGACCGAGAGATAAGAAATAACCAAATATATTTTTTCTACTCGCATTTACTACTCTGCTTCTGTATGTACATTTAAACCATGATTTTTGTATATATTTATCCAAGAACACTCTTCATTACACTTATTTTTACCTGTTTCACGTATCAACTAGTTACTCACGCAGAACATTAATGCGAATTCCATAGCATAATATTCCACACAATGCGAAATGCGAATTCCATAAAGTTGAGCAAAGCTAACCCAACGCTGATTGATACAAACAATGTTCCCACTATTTCTTGACGAGAATTTAAATACGAAAAAAAAATCTTTTTTCCCGAGGTTCTTTTTCCCCCCAGGTTTTCTCCAAGGAAAAAATTTTTCTCCAAAGAATTCCCCTCAAAACCCATTTCCCCAAAATTTCCCCAGAGAGCACCAGATTTCCCCAAAATGGGGAAATTTCCCCCAATCTGGCAACACTGTTTGTGACGTACATGGAACACGGGTCGAATCAAGACAATGAGTATCATGAATGATTTCCCTCAAACTCGTAAAAAATACATTTATATAAATGTGTGATATTGTATAATACATTATATTATTCTATGGGCTAATCTGCATGCTGTTATACAAAAAAAAAGTCAATAATTTTTCTTAACAAACACAATATTTCTTTTATCACTCATAAAAAAGTAGAAGAAAAGAAAAATAAGAACATGCAGCTTTGTGGCGAAGCACTGGTTTGTGTTGCGTCTTGTGAAAGTAGTTACGAAAGTTTGATTTGAAAGTGGAAAGAAAATCTCCTTTATTGGGAATTATAAAATAATCATTACATTCTTTAAAAAAAAAATTAAATATTTGTACCTTTAACTGCGTAGATTCCATTAGCTTAACCCAAAGAAAATTCGGAGGCGAGGAGAAATTGTTGCAAACCCCTGTTAGCATTTTTGACTGTAGTAAATATTTTGAAAGTACGACAAATGATAGCCCATTCGAGCTAATTGATGACGAAATTGGAGCAATGCAAATGAAAAATTTTGTCCATTATTTTTTCAGAAACATTGTATGAAAACAGTTTTAACTATATTGTTTGTTTGTTTGTTTGTTTTTTCTTTATACCATGTATTTTTCCCAAACAATTTTGAAATGTGTAAATTGAAGACAATTATGCAAATAAGAGAAAAATAATAATTCTTCTTTAAAAATCTTCTAAACTAGCAGTAAATCTTCAAAAGCTTTACTTCTGTAAAGTTAAGCTTTTGAAGAACTTTTTCAAAAGTCAACGGTAGTAAAATCGTAAAAGTGATTTAACAAATATTAGCTAACAAAGCGAAATGGAAAATAAACTATTATCTGTATAAATATATCTTTTCAATTCAATAAACGTTTAATTTGTTTATTTTTTTATTCGTTTATTCAAACGATAGTTCAAGTATGTGTTTAACTAGGATGATTTTTTTATTTTAAAATGTTTAAAAGTATTACAAAGAAGTGCTCCTTCCCTTGTTTTATATATCTCTCGTAATTGAGGAGTAATTTATCAAAAGGGAATATATCCTCTTCTAGGAAAAACTCGTGTTTTGTCTTTTTCTTTTTCCTTCAGGTAGCCTTAATCGAATCGATCCCCCTAGTCTCCAGAAGTCCAAAAAAAAAAAAAAAAAAAATCCTAGTTTATTAAAGGATAAAGTTTGACTTTTCAATCTGAAGACAAGAAATCCACTCCATACAGTTTCTATTTCAAACAAAAGAGAACATATGAGGCAGTGAGAAGCAAAAAGGGACGTAAGGTGACAAAATTAAAAATTTGGAGAAAACAGTACAAATGGTAAGTGAACCTCGCCTCTGTCTTAGGGCAAGAGACAGTACTAGCAGTTCTGGAAGGTACAGTTATACAGCATGATTTAGAAAAACTTTTCAATGAAAGTCTACCTAGGACGTTATCTTTAAACGCGTTTTACTCGAAACTTAAAATTAGTCCATTTGCATCAATTTTCTTCTCACTGTATCTTGATCTGTTTTTATATGTATCTTGATTGAATTTTCTTAAAGAAAACTTTTCTTTTGCAAAACCAGCACATGTTTGAAATCTCTGAATTTGCATCCTTTAGTTTTAGGTTCAAGTACATACATCGATAAGAGAATATAAAGTGATGATATACAAGGGTTTTAGTGAAATTATAGCAATCAGCATTCAGGTTTTTCGTTCAAAATTGCACATATCCAAAACTTAAATGGCGACATCTCCTTTATTTTTTGTACGAAAATTTCGAACTCAGAGACATATGTTATGCTTTTGTGTTCAATTCTAAACTCAGAAAATTATGATAAAACTATATCGCTGTCGGTTTAACATGTTTTTTGCTCCTCCTGAACATTTTTCGAGAAAGGATATGTTCCCTGTTGATGAATTAGTCCTCAATTTTCGAAGCCACTCACTACAATTCCTGATTTTCTTCAATTTAAATTATTTTCAATAATAAGGCAGATGCGTCAAAGAGGCTTGCACTTCTTTCGAAAATTTATTTTCGAATTAACTAATCAGTTCTTTCTTCTTTTAGTTTGGGGAAAAAAAGAGAGTAGATTTTCGTTTTTTAATTCAATCAATAACTATTTTTTTTTTCAATACTGAATTTTAACTTCGAACTGAATTTTTTTTTCTCAAAAGAGTTCAAAAATATTCCTGATATATAATGCTCCCCATGACGGTTGCCTATATTTTACTTCCCTCGTGGAATTTTTAAAGCCACCCCAAGCTAGATTCCTCATAAATTCCATAAAACTTCATTTATTATTTCCCTTCGCCATTTGGCAGGCCCAACTATCCCGGTTCGAAACAGCAGTTTAGCTAGACGGGAAAAAAGTTGAACTGTGAAATATATTACTTTCTAAAAACACTGAAAAGGGAATGAGGAAAAAAATTAACTCGGGTCACTCTGCCATACAAAATAAAATTTGGTACCTCGATGTTGTATTGAAAAACTGGAGCATTCTATTTTGAAAACGTTCTTTTGTAGTTTTTCTACGGTGCCGTTCTAAACCGTACTTTCCTCCCCTCTCGTTTTTGTCTCTCGAAATACAAGCTACGACAAAACCATATTTCACGCTGCGTATAAAACGATATAAAAAAAAAAAAAATCTGCCCGTCACCCTTAACAAAAGTTCAGAAGTCGGTAAGTGCTCGCGAAAAGCCTATTTTATTTCCATTAGCAAAAACTTAAGCACAGGCTCTTTTTTACGTACTTCATATTGATGCTGTATATAGCTCTAAAAAGACTGCAGCTGCAATTTTTTTTGGAAAGGGTGGGGGGGGGAGGGTATTGCAGTCACAAAAATTAGCATCCCGTACTTGATAAATTGAATGCTGAATGCGTCTTTTTTTTTTCTATTTTTATCTTTTTCCATACCAGTTTTATTTTTAAAGCAAAATTTATTTAGCACCGATTTGATTTTGTCAAAATTCAGAAATAAGTTATCAACTTAAATTAGTTTTTCATGTGTTTTTTATCTTGGCTGGTTGGTGTGAAAAAACGAAATGAACTCAGCTCCAGCTGAACTGACATCTCGACTTCCGGCAGGTTCGTTCGAGTGTTTATTTATTCATTTATGTTTTGTGGATATTAATTGAAATTTCAAAACAAGGAGTATTTGGCATATGCGTAACAATATGTATAACAATTGTTACACATTTGTAAAACAATGCTTTTGAGGTTTTGTTAAATGTTTAAATAGTTTTACTGATAGTGTGTTTTGGTTCCTTCGGATTTAAGAACTTCCAATCTTGCAGCAAACCTGAATATTAGAAAAAAATGAGCATTTTACAGTTTTTTTTTTTAAATTATTTTTTACTTTTTTTCTGCCATTTTTTTTTCTATTTTGTTGTTATTAATGTTATTATTTTATTTTGTCAATGTTAAGAGAAAAAAACATTACAATGGATAGATACAAGAAAAATAATTAATTTTTCTGTTTACAGATCACCTTTCGATTCCCCTAATCCATAAAATTTAACGGTCACGCACATTTTTCGTAAATTTTAAACAAACTTTTGTCAATTATTAAGGATCATCAGTGACGCTAATATGGCTAATTCTGGAGTCCGATGTGAATTCAAATCACTTACACAACCCTGATCTATTGTACCAGTACTATTGTCATACTACTGAATCACCGTTTCTTAAAAACAAGTTCTTCTTCATAATTATAGTCATATGAACGTCACTGCGGATTCCTATTAATTGACAAAACTTAAATTTGACGTAAAATGGAGGGAGGGAGGAACTGCGCTTTTCGTGAAATTTTATGGATTTTGGAATGGAGAGGTCAGGTGTAAGCAGAGAAATAAATTGCTTTTCTTATCGTGTAGTATTCGTGGAAACTGTTTTCTTTTCAATAGAATTTTTTTTTTAAAAAAATGAGGCAACAGTAAAAAAATCATAAAAACAGTGAAATCCTCCTTTTTTTTCTTTTTTTTTTTTTTTTTGAATAATCTGGCTTGTTACAGAATTGGAAAATATTATCTTATTTCTATGTGTGTGTGTGTGTGTGTGTGTTTTTTTTTTTTTTTTGCCATGTTTTGGTTTTTTATGTCTTCACTAACCGAAATTTTTAAATTGTTTCACCTGTATCACTCTTATCCGATCCACCATGGAGTACACAACAGTAATCTGATTTCACGCATTGGAATGCGCATTAGAAAGGCTTAATGCTCGATAATACCCAAGCAAGAATTTCAGAGATAATCATTGGACTCTCATCCGCAAATCATCTAATATCACAGCAAGAATATGACTTGGAGACTTTTGAAAACAAGAAAATAGGAGGTTCATTCAGTAATTAAAGAAATAAACTGACCTGGAGAAAAAAAACCGTCTAATTCTACAAAATAAGACTTTTCCTACTTTTCAACATAATAACCATCAACATTTATGTACTTGTTCCCAAGATTTACTGGCTTTTTTATACCAACTGCAAAGAAGTCTTCGTATTGGTGTCGGAGCCAATTTCCCACAAATTTTTCGACATCCATTTTTCACAAGTTTTTCTGCAACTTCTTCCCACGAAATGCTTCCTTCAGTGGACCAAACAAATGGAAATCAAAGGGTGCTTAATCGGGGCTATAAGCGAGATGAAGCAGTACCTCCCAGCCTATTTCACGGGTTAATTGAACAACGGGAGGACGTGCGTTGTCTTGCTGGTGAATCATACCTCTCCTCTGAGATCCACGACGTTTCTCTCTCATGGCTGGCTTCATCGTCTTCAGCACTCAGCAGCATATCTGAGTAGTATTGGCTGTTAACTGTACGTTACAACTCGAGTTTGAAGTGAGGAGGCCGGCAAGAACGAGACACGGATTCGCGACCGCTTCTGAACTGCTCTAACCACTTGTAAAAATTTCAAGGGTTCATACTGCTTTCATCGTTTGGCGCAGTATAGCCTACTAAGGCTCTTGCGTCAAAAACCCCAATCTAACTAACCAACCATCAGTGACGAAGCTACACTTTCTGCCGCTTGGGGCGGTTCCTCAATTTTCCACCCCTTTGATGGGAAATAGCAAAAACACTAAAGAGCCAAAGTATTTAAAATAACAATAAGATTTTAATAAAGAAGAAAATAAACATTTTTTGTCCTTCATATTTTTCATGCGGAAGGAAAACAAAGGAATTCAGAGCCCCACCGAAAAATTTCAAATGTTATGTCAATTTGGAATTTCAGCAATTTTTAGTAACGCTAATCGAAAAGGGCTTGGAGCTCCCACCAGATTTTTTTTTTTTTTTTAAATTAAAATCAATTTTATGCTTTCTTTAGTGACGTCAGAGGGTCAGGACTTCTCAAGGAAATTTTCCGAAATTAAAGTGCCATAAAAGCAATTTTTGGGCTATTTTTGAATACGCGAAGATATTGGGGAAGAGGTTTCTGTTTGGAAAATTTTTCAACTAACCTGAAAAACACGTAAGTGTAGGCTGTATCTAGTGGTGTAAGTGCTCCCCCGAACACCAACAAAGACTGGATTTTCCTTCCGAAATACTTTCAAATTTGAAATAAATTTTAGGCTATCTTTGATAACGTTAAAGAAAACAGGAAACGTTCGGGAGTTCTTTGGAAATTTTTTCAATGCCGATGTTTCAAAAGTTAAGTCAATTAACTTTTATCTTTGGTGGCGTAAGCGGGGGGAGGGCAAATATTTCCAAAAATGTTGGGAATCAGATGGCTCTCCCGTCTCCCCTTCAAACTTTTTGAAAATGACGTCCTACAAAAGCGACTTTAGTCGTTGTTTGTCGGACTACGTTATGAGAGTGGGTTCGGAGAGGGATTTCCCACTCGAAATCTTTTTCGAAATTGTTTCTCATTTTACGCTCCTCATCATTGAGAGAAAAAAAAGGCTTTGCAGGCTACCCTCAGAAATTTCCAAAAACGAAATTCGGTGCCAACTATGACAACGTTTTCTGATTTCGTGCACATTTGCGGTTAATACCTTAGAATTTTTCTGAAATTGAATTTTCAAAAACACAACTTTAAGTTATTTTTGGAGACATTGAATGAGATGGGGATTTTAAAGTTCGAAATTGATGTCCTAAATACACATTTTAGACTATCTTTAATCACGTTACAGGAAGAACCAGGGTTTGACCATTGATAAGAGATAAAACAGAGAGAATGAAGACTTTCGTTTTTTGAATCGAAGACCCCAAGGCACGTGAGAGATTTTAAAGCAAAACATTGGAAGAAATCAGGTTTCTTTTGCTTGGTTCACGCAAAACGTGCCAACCATTCGCCGTTGTCAGATCACGTGACTTGGGGTCTGTGGGTCATCTTTTGCTGAGCCAATGCTTGCACTTGCTCCCTCTATTTACTAATTCCTGCTTGAAGTGTTTGACTGCTATCAGGAATTTGATGGTATTGAAATTTTAAAAACTTAGTATTAGGTTAAAAGATGAGATGTGAAGGTACGGGGTGGGCGTTATCACTTGGAAATGTTTCGAGACTCATGGCTTAAAACTGCACTTTTGGGCTGTTTGGTGATTGGGCTGATGGTGACGTTAAGGGATAGGAAAGTTCGGTTGTCTTACCGAAAAATGTGACATTTTTTAAGTGTTTAACAAAGCAATTTTAAGCGGTCTTTGGTGGATCAGACCTCACAACACATTTTCAAGCTATCTTTGGCAACGTTAGACAGCGAAGGAGGGGAGGGGGAGGAGTTGAAAATAGAGCTTCCATAAACTCTGTTTGAGGCTATGTTTGACCAAGTTAAGGGAGAAAGGGATGGTAAACGTGGCTCCCCACTGGAAATTTTACAATTTTAAAGTCTTGAAAATGCATTTTACGCTTTGTAACAGTAGGAAGGAGCGTAAAGGTTGGGGAAGTTTTCCTTATTTAAAATTTTAGAAACGCAAATTTAGGGTATCTTTGATTTCTTAAAGGTAGTTCCCTTTTGATCCGTGCTTGAGCGAATCACTTAATGTTGAGAAACTCAGAAGTTGCCGCCCAGGGAACACAGGCAAGACTTACCCCTTCCCCTTCCCTAGATGGTACTGCTACATTACCAAATTCGGATGACTCCCTTTTTCACTAATCGAGGACGATTAGATAAAATGGCCCTTTTTACATTAGACTAACCATACTGTGCATCATAAATCATTACTTTTGATGCAAATGTGAAAGGCTTTGCCTAGACATCAGTTTATTAATTAAAAACCTTTCATTAAAATGTATGACTAAATGGGAAACTCATTATTTCAAGGAATTTGATGACATAAAACAGTAAATACAAGCAATTATTATTTGAATTGTGAATAAGTGCTTTTATAAAAGGAACAAGAAATTCATTCTGTCTTAAAGAAAATTTTGTAATTAATGACCAATCAAAGCAATTGTTGAAACCCAGCAATGTTATCCTGAAAAGGAGCAAAAAATTGCCAACCCTTTGAGACCTTTCTCTTCTTACTCTTATTGTCACTTTCTTTTAAGAAAAGTGTTTTTTTTTTTTTTTTTTTTGAAAATAACGTGTTTTCCTAGGAACTTTCTTAAAATCAAGTGGTGGCTTCATCAAATTCCGAAAGGGAATGAAATTTATTGTTTCCTCTGTAATAGTAATCTTAACAATAAAAAATAACTAAATAAATAAATAAATAAAAAAGGTAATAATCTTGCTCTAATCCTAAATAATCCTAAATAAAATCTAAACCTAATAAGGCGCGTTTCGGCTTGCTTTTGCGCCGAAAATAAATGTACTGCCTTATAAGTTTTGTACCGCCGCAGGCGGATAGAAGGGGTTGAAGCTCCCTAAGTACACTGGCTTCGGCGATGTAAACCAACGCGTCGCAGGCGTGTTGCACGAGCCGCCGTAGGCAGTAAGGTCGACTTGCTGACTAGTCGAAGACGGCTAGTCAGTAATCAAAAAACGAATCACAGAACTTTGTTCAACCAGTGTGAAATTTTCAAGAAGACCCGTCATCATTTTTCTTAATTTTGAGGTTCAGAGCAATGTTGATCAATTAGCGGACTAGAATTCATCTTAGGGATTATAACTTAAAATCTTAAGTATATCAAACTTGTACCTCCAACAGTCTTTTCCCCACTCCAATTTGTCTCTTTAGTTATTGAATGACCCTCGCATCGTCGCACAGTGTGGCATAGTGGGCAAAAATCCACCGAACTCGCGGGTTTTGAGCTAGGATCTTCTATTATGGCTCAAAATGCGGCAAAATTCTTCGACTATTTCGTAGTGGTGCTACAATTTTGAATTTCTTAACCCCCTAAGCCCCGCAGAGCTCAGAATGGACCCAAGTCGCGATTTTGAAAACTAAAAAGTATGACCATATTTTTTCCCTGATATGTGGCTCAATGCTTAGTATAAATCGAGGAATCGGATGATAAAACACAACTTTTGATCGCTGCCGGGTGTTTAGAAATGCTTTTTTTCCACCGTATAAGTCATTAAAAACATTATTTTTCAGGTTTTTCCCTTGAAAAAATGGGTTTTAACGGTCTTCACACATCTCCCGGGCAAGAACAAATGTATATTTTAATTCCAATCTACAAGTTTTCAATCATTTTCCAAAGTTCAAAAGGCAAAAACCTCCCTAAAGCACCGAAAAATTGCTCTAAGTCCGAATTTCAGCTCGAGATTCTGCCATTGTCCACGGAAATACATCTGTGCAATAGCGGCAAACAGCTTATTTCATATGTATACATTTATATGTATACATTTTGAGAATAAATCGTCTGCGTTCGAATAAAAATCTTTACATTTAAAATTTCCGAATGCTTTTGATGTTTTTAAGAAAGTTAAATATATTAAAGTAACAGTTGAGCAAATGTGTAGACGCAAAATTAGTATGTTTGTCTGTTTCCTCGGAATAATCGTAATGTTCACTCTTTTACGTAAGTGTTTTTGTTGGAATTCTAACTTAAAATGTAAAAACACATGTTAAAATTTCAATGTGTTTTAAACTAAACAATTAATGCTCAGATGAACCCTTTTAGCCCAGTTTTGTTCCTAACAACATCATTTATAGGTTATAATACAGCAAAATTTAAGGTAGGGATGAAAGGATTAATGAAACTATATGATTTTACTTCACTGTATTTAATTTAAAAAACACATATTTACAAATATATGTCCATTAGCTTTCACTTTCTGTATGAAAAACAGTAAAGACATGTAATTTTAACTTTGTTATAAAGTTTTATTGAATTTATATTAAAGTTTATATTGTTTTGTTGGTCTTACACGCAGAAACTAATTTTTAAAAAAATGTAATTTACATAATTTGTTTAAATACTTATTTATGTAACAGAGGACAAAGTTTTCTATTTTGTATACTTATGTAAAAGAGTGAACATACCTGTTACAATTCGAATATTGCGATTAATCCAAGGAAACAGACAAACATACTAATATTGCGTCTACACATTTGCTCAACTGTTACTTTAAGACATTAATTTTTTTTAAAACATCAAAAGCATTCGGAAAGTTTAAATGTAAAGGTCTTTATTCGAACGCAGACGATTTATTCTCAAAATGTATACATATAAATGTATACATATGAAATAAGCTGTTTGCCGCTATTGCACAGATGTATTTCCGTGGACAATGGTAGAATCTCGAGCTGAAATTCGGACTTTGAGCAATTTTTCGGTGTTTTAGGGAGGTTTTTGCCTTTTGAACTTTGGAAAATGATTGAAAACTTGCAGATTGGAATTAAAATATATATTTGTTCTTGCGCGGGAGATGTGTAAAGACCGTTAAAACCCATTTTTTCAACGGAAAAACCTGAAAAATAATGTTTTTATGACTTATACGGTGGAAAAAAGCATTTCTAAACACCCGGCAGCGATCAAAAGTCGTGTCTTATTATCCAATTCCTCGATTTATACTAAGCATTGAGCCACATATCAGGGAAAAAATATGGTCATACTTTTTAGTTTTTAAAATCGCGACTTGGGTCCATTCTGAGCTCTGCGGAGCTAAGGGGGTTAAGAAATTCAAAATTGTAGCACCACTACGAAAGAGTCGAAGAATTTTGCCGCATTTTGAGCCATAATAGAAGATCCTAGCTCAAAACCCGCGAGTTCGGTGGATTTTTGCCCACTATGCCACACTGTGCGTCGCCTCAGAACAACAGTAGGATATCTTAGTGTTATTTCTGAGGTTAGATGGTTTAATGTTGCTCTGATGCGACGGTATATTGTTATGAAGTTCACGTAGCAGGACCAAAAGCCGCAATGACGATCACATAAGCAAGAAACCTTTCAGATGTGGAACGGAAAAAAGACCTCCCACTTTATTTGCAGTTCGATCAAGAGATTAGACAGCAAATTGCCCTTGAACATAATAACAACTCTGCCGAGGGATGGTAAAAGGCAGAACTTGCAATTTTTTTTTTTTTCCTTGCATTTTGTCATTTGTTGTATTTCATCTTTTTTTGAATAAACTTGTTTGTTTGGTTTTCGCTGGTAATAAAGCTTGAAACAAGCGTCCAACATTTCTCTATTGCTTGTGTGGAATCCAATATGCGTTTCTTCAAATATCACAAAAACTTATTTCTGCTGTGCAAATACTGCTAAATGGTGTACTTCCTTCCCACATCAGTACACCATTTTACAGGAGGAAACTTTATAATTTTTCTTCCCTGAAATACGACGATCGTTGCTATTCTTCTTGATCAATGCTGAAAAAAAAAAGAGCTAACACTGCGGCAGCGCAGCCAGAAATTACCTACAGGAAGGGACTTTTTAGTCATAATCACCCTTATATGTACATAAACTACCGTATTGGAATTGGCACTATGTGTTAAAACGAAGGATTCAATGAATATTTTTGATCCCAAAACTTCACTCTGGCTGCGCCACCGGCTGTCAAGATGAAAGTAATGGGAATCAGGACTACAGAGTCGGAGCCAGAAAGAAGTTATGTCTGCGTCTTCACAGAAAGGTGTGTGACATGCCATGGAGGTGAGAATTCACATGTTGTGAGCCAAAATATACTAAAATAAAAATTATTATCAAAAAGTTGTTGGCGGGATTAAATAGATATATTTTTGATGAAATTAAAAATCATTGTTAAATGAATTGTTCCTTGTAGTTTTTACTGTAAAAGGCGTGCGACAGAAAAGTTACACTTTTTGAAGAATGACCCATAACTTGCTTTGAAGCTTAATGAATGGCAATAATTTTTCATCGTGTTTGTGGGAAACTTTCTTTTCTATTCCTCTGAAATTACGTTACACCACAAACTGTAAGAAGCTTGTAATTTTCCCCAAAGAAAACACGTGGAACGGAATGTTTTACCTTTTTCTTTAAAATTGTTAATCACCGCAAGCAGGGACGTGCTTAGTGTTTTAGCGACTCTGTGCGAAATTTTGTTTTAATAGGTGATAGATAATCATTTTTGTTACTCATTTATTCTCTCCTGAAACATATCACATTTCATTAGCAGTTTTTTTTTTTTTTTCCAGGAACAGGGGTGGGATTTATCCTTTCCGTAGCCCTAAGCTATTTCAGGTTTTGGGTCTCTTTTGTAGTCCGGACATGTTTTCTGTCTGTAGCAAAAAAAGGCCATTTTTTAAAAGAATACAACATAGTGTGGGCGGCGACCCCCACTATGTTGTAGTCATTTTTTCTGTGAAGGCCATGCCCGACTTTTTTGTGTCGTTTTATTAATGTGTTGCCTGCTGTCCTTCTTGAATTGAACTTAAGAGAGGAAATAGTGTCAAGAGAGGGATGTAGAACTCTCTTTTAAACGGAGTATGGAATATCTTCAATTTTAGGGGGGCCGAAAGTTTTGTAAAATAGTATAAAATTCTGCATTTTGAAGCCCTGTAAGGGGTAATTGGAATAGCAAAAATCTCGGGGAAAAAGTAGGCAAACGTAAACATACTGTTTTGCAAATTACGATTCACACAGTAAAAATTGTTTTCGGGTCGACAAATCAATGACAGCAGGGAAAAAGCGAGAGAAAAGAGAATATTATGCATTATTATTTCCTTCCATCGTCTGTCGGTTCAATTCAATTAGTTTTCGATCACGCTCCCAACCCACCCACAAATACAACAATGAATTAAATACAAAATTATCAGTAGTAAAAAAACACTGTAACAGAAGTGGTGCACAGATTTAGAAAATAGGTAACAAGAGAGTAACATGCTGCCCACTTGGACAATAATTCATAATTTATACATTTGATAAGAAATATAATTGAAGCACACTTTGCTCAGGAACTTCTAAGACTTCTTTTCAAGGACTCTAGAACAATTAAAATTATTTAAGACACTTCATTTGCCCTTTCCAGTCTCTGAAATTTATTATTAGATTGTGCAAGTTTACAGTATTGTTCTAGCTTAGTAAGAAACAACTATTTTAAGTTTAAAAGAAAAAAAAACTATAGATTTCTCATTAAAACAACTTTTTTTCAATTGAAAGTAGAGCAGAAAACGAAAAGGAGTGTTCTAGTGTTAGTATAATACATTTTTTTCGGGTTAAGCAGATTAACATCATGCAGTTGAAGTAAGATAAAAGTAAGCAATACAAAAGAATTTCCAGAATACTGCATTCGGGATTAAATAAACAGCAACATATGAAACATGTGAGTCACAAAAATTTATCTCAAGTTACAGAAACGTGAGAACTATGGTTTTTACATTTTTAATGCAGAATGTGGCAAGGAGCTGAATTTGACATATTTTAGCATTTCTCCCCTTACCCTCTCCCATTTTTTGTACATTTTAACATTTTTGGTTCGTATACACACTTTTCCATATTTTCATAGATTTCGAGCACTTTAAAATGAAATTAATTTTTTCATATATTTTTCATTTTTTAGGAACAAATCATGAAATTTTTGGGAGAAAGGGCTTTTAACAAAGCAGGTGCCTTAAGCTATGGCTTGCCTAGTTTATAGGTAAATCCGTTTCTTCTTCTTCTTCTTCTCCTTTTTTTTTAAATTTATTGTTTTAGCTTCTAATTTGTTCAAATAATCGTCGATTACTTAAAATATTGCAACGGAACGTATAGCTCGCTCAGCGAATATTTTCATTTATATATTTTCTCTAATGACTTTCAGTTCAAAATAGTCGATTTTAACACATAAGTGTAAAGTGTAAGGTGTTTTTTCCCCCTCAGAAAAGGACATCCGCTATTCTCTTCATTTTCACTTTTGAACTATTCAGAAAAGAAAAAAAAAGTCATGATTTTTTCTTTTAAGATTTTGAAAAGGGTGTTGTTACTTTGTGTAAACCCCTCTAAAGACTGAATGGACACTCCCCCCCCTTACCCCCAGCCTAAATCCGCCCATATTTCACTTACTTTTACTACTAACAATTACAGAAGCAAATGACACACGAAGAAAATACGTGCATACATTAAAATAAAAACAATTAGATTTTAGATTGTTTATAAGCTATAGTTAAAACAATGAAACTACGGTGAAAGATATGAAACGTTGCAAACTCAACAAAAATCCATAACATTAAAGGAATTTATCGCATGATAATTTAATATTTTTTAACCAAAAATCAAAAGTTTGAAATTTCTTTTGAAAGTAAAAATGAAAATAAATAAACAAGTATAAAAAGATAAATTTTCTATCTCTTATCTTTTCAGAATACAATCGCGTACACTAAGGCCCCTATATATACGAGTCGGCGCATCAGCTAAGATCAGCCATTTTGGATCGGAGCGCATGTTATTTGAGTTGCTGTCTTTTCTGGCGAGTTATCGCGTTTGGTGATTGTTCACTGCGAGCGATTATTAGCTGCACGTGAATTGTTAATTAAATAAAATATTATTTAAGGTAAATTTGGCGAAACACGAAACTTTTCTGCACTAACCCTCATGGGCGGATTTATGGGGGGGGGGCAGAGGGGGCAATGCCCCCCCCCCCCAATTTTGGGAGGACTTTATGTAGTAACAACACATCTTCCAAAAATTTTAAAAAAATTACTATTATTTTTTCTTTTTTGAATAGTTCAGAAGGGCACCATGGGTGGGTTTATAGGGGGGAGGGGGCATACGGGGCAATGCCCCCCAGTTTTGGGAGGACTTTATATAGTAACAACACATCTTCTAAAATCTTAATACAAAAAATCATGACTTTTTCTTTTTTGAATAGTTCAATGAAAATGAAGAGAAAAGCGAATGTCCTTTTCTGATGGGAGAAAAGAAAAAGGGGGAAAAAAACGAACATTGAATACAAATAGTACAGCTGTCACTGGGGTGCTGAAAATGTGTCTAAATTCACTATTTTGGACTGAAAACCATTTGGACAAGTATATGAACGAAAATATAGGATAAATGAGCTATACATTAAGCTGCAACACTTATAATAACTGACGATTATTTTAACAAATTAGAACCTAAAGCAAAGGGAAAAAAATTCCCCCCCCCCCATTCACGCTAATCTAACGATCTACTCGTTATGATTTGTGTCCACATTTCAAGTATATTTGTGCATAATATTTATGCTCTTAGTAGATTAATTGGTCTTTCGAGAAATTCTGAAAAACATAGTCCCCCCCCCCTCTCTCTTTTTTTTAAAGAGAGAGAGAGAAAATAAATACTACCGCAAACTGAATAAATTTCAGTTATCTGAACTTTCTGATTAAATTATTCTTTTTACTTAGAGGGAGAGTACGATTTTACTTACTTTATAAATTTTAAAAGTAAGGTGAGTCATAATCATCTAAGTCTAAGTGAGTCCGTCCTTGTCATTATTGAAATTTAAATAATTGAGTCATCAAAATTTTTGCAAAAAATTACTGAAATTTTATAGAAGTCTACAAAAATCTAACAAAGATTGGTAAAATCGTAAAAATCCTTTAACCGTAAAAACTGACGAATTTTCGTAAAAATTACAAAAAATCAACCAAAATTTGCAGGTAAGAGTGAATTACAAACAGGGTCGAATTTGCCTATAAGATAAACAAGCTACTGCTTAGGGCCCTTGCTTTGAAGTGGGTCCCTAACTTCCAAAAAAAATTCATGATTCGTTTCTTAAAAAATGGAAATTGCTTGAAAAAACTAATTTCATTTTTAAGTGCTTGAAAACCTTGAATATTTGGAAACGCGTGGCTACAAACCTTAAATTTTTAAATTTCTAGCAAATGGTAGAGGAGGAGGAATGCCAAAATATGTCAAATTCAGTTCCTTGCCACATCCTGTATTAAAAATGGAAAAATCATGGTTCTCACGTTTGTAACATATTATTTGAAATAAATTTTTGTGACTCACATGTTTCATATCTTGTTACTTATTCAATCCCGAATCAGGGGTGGATCCATAGGGGGGCCATGGGGGCCATGGCCCCTCCCAAAGCCTTGTGATTATAGGATTTTTTTTAAAGAAAAAAAAAGAAAAAATATTATGAGAAGATAACAAAATTTAACACATGTGTTTTACTGAAAAAGAAGTATAGTTCTTAATTGGGAGCTAAATTATATCCCTATCCTCGAAACAAAACTTTTATTTCCAAAATTTTTCTCCATCTTTTACATCATTTCTTGATTCTAACTACAGACACTTGGACGATCTCTAAATGCTGCTGTTTTCAGAGTATACCTATTGTTCACAAGACCAAAGAGAGCCTAAATTTTCGTTTTTATGGCTTTAATTTCGAAACTAGGGGGAGAACCCCATTTTCCCATGCCCTTTCACAAATGCCTTGATATGTAGCAAAAAAATTGCATTTTAAGTCTTTTATTTGGGCAAAATGTCAACTGAAATTAGCTTATCCAGCCCTTATCACTTAACTTTCTTAAAATCACAACTTAAATGAATTTTTTTGGGACTTCAATTACAAGCGATTTTTGATAGGACCCCCTCCCTCCCTAATTTATAACGTGATGATAGCTTTAAATGGAGGTTTTTGGAGGAGCTCACGAATCTTCCATCCCTTTCTAAAATATGTATAAATATCGAATTTTTAGAGCCTCAAAGGCAAAATATTTCCAGGAAGGAAGGATTCTAAGCACCTTCACACTTTCTTTAATGTAAGCAAACATTACCTAAAGGTGCATTTTAGGCTGGACAGCTGAAGGAGCTAGAAGAGCACCCCTCCTCTTCTAACTTCTCAATGTAAAATGACAGAATATTTTGCTTTCTAAACTTTATTTTCAAAAAGTGTTTTGGGGCCACCGCCCGAAACCTGACCTTTCTCCGTACATCATCAAAAATAGAAAAAATGCGTTTTTAGTTTCCTAATCTTCAAAAATTATTCGGAAATTTAAATTTTCAAACATTTTTGAGGGAGATTCCTAAATCCACCCCCTCACCTAATGTCTCGATCGAAATGGGAAGATTGGGCGCCGACTATTGGGCGCCGCATATTGGGCGCCGAGCATATTGTGCCCAGTATTCCCGGGGTCTAAAATGCTCGGCGCCCAATGTTTCCGGCGTCCAAAATGCTCGGCGCCCAATGTTCCCGGCGGCGAATTTTGAAACGCTCTCAATGCTTACGTTACGGTAGCTACCGGTTGATCAT
>NC_072734.1:70476893-70504030 GCF_026930045.1 Uloborus diversus
CCATACAAGAAAAAGATGCCTTTGGTCGGCCTACCTGGGGGAGTATCAGAGAGGTGGCATTATACCGGTCGGGATGGAATGCCACGCTAGCGGTCTCATTCGCCACTAGACGTTAAGCGAATCAATCAAGTCAGTCATATTAAAATGTCAAAAATTGGGATTCAATTGACGAAATTATTTTTAACTGAGTGCGAGTTAGTATCTTCAAGCAGTGGCGTAGCCAGGATTCTGATTCGGGGGGGGCCCAGGCGATTTTATCAATGTACTACCAAATTAACTATTTTTCATTAAATCGCGAATTACGTTATTCAAAATAGACTTCATCATGCATTATGCGCATTATAGATTATTACTAATAATTCATTAAAAAATCAATAAAAATTAATTGCACTCATATTTGTGGTGCTGGATATTTTCGATGATAAATAACATCAAGATTAATGTAAAGTATGTGGTTTCACATACACAGGCAGTGCCGGATTAAGCCAGCGCGGGGCCCGTAGCAAATGTTTCCAAGGGGCCCTCGTTTTTACATGATATAGTAAAAAATTGTGCACTTCTTCATGGATACGGGAGATGGATTTATAACACGCATGAATACATAAATATGGATATGATTTTAGAGCTTTACGAGGGTTATAACACTTTTTCGACTAATATTGCCCCTCGTCTTTCCCATCACTACATGTTTTTAGCTTTAAATTCCAAAAACGCAATTTTTGAACGATATATAAAAAAAAGGGGGGTCAGGTTCGGGGGCTTGCCCCCGGAAAATTTTTGATATTTCAATTCTGAAAACTCATTTTTAACGACTTCTGATGACATTTGGAAGAGAGAAGGTTCAGAGTTCTTTATTCGGAGATTTTTTGAAACTGAAGTTAAAAAACGCGATTGCATCCCATCTTAGGTAAAATTAAAGGGAAAAATTTGGATTTACAGCGACACTCCCCATGCAATTTTTAAAATTGAAATCTTAAAGAAAACTGTTGATTATCTTTAATGATATTGTAGAGAGAGAGAGGGGTGTCCAAGGAAGCCCCATTGGAAAATTTTCAAATTTATTACCCATTATTAATCTAAAAACTAAGTTTTAGGTAGAACATTTTTAGACTCTAAAATGGTAATTTTTATACGATTTTTGCTGATTTTGGGGCGGGGTGGTTAGTTCACGAAAGTCATCCCCTGGAGATTTCTTGAAATCGAAGTGTTGAAAACGTGATTGTAGATCATCGCTGGTTACGTTTGTATGGGATGGAGTTCAGGCACTCTCCAACGCAACCCGGAAAATTTACAAAATTGATGCCTTAAAAGTACATTTTAGCCCATCGTTAACAATGCTGGAGGGAGAGAGGTACAATCCCAAAGAAATTTTTTGAAATTATAGTCCAAAATACGCATTTTTAGATCACCTTAGATGATGTTATAGGAAGGGATCGAGCTTGGGATTTCACCCATGGACATTTTTCAAAACTTGAAGTTCCAGAAAGCAGTTTTAGCGGGTTTTCGATTATGTTCAATAATTTTATCCCTGAAATTTTCTGAAATTTAAGTTCGAATAAAAAATTTTCAGCTTCCTTTGGTGATGCAAAAGAAATGGGTTTGGTTCTGGGCATTGACAGCAGCTTTTTAGTTCCCTCCCACTCAGAGGAAAATAGTTAAAAACGAGATTTAAAGTCTTTCTTCCACGCACAATTATTTTAGTTCTTCAACAAATTATACTCTATTAACAATTTATTTATTTTGCTCAGCATACGTGTAAACAGACAAAGAATCTTTTCTTCTCTTTTGTCATGATCTCTTAATTTTGCTCCTTGTAGTGTCGTGAGCGGCGATTTTTGAGGGCGACAAACTGACATGAAGTTAAGCGAGCAAAGAGTTTAGGATGGCTAATTATTACCTTTTCAGGACACCAATTTCGAAAGCTTTAAGACGAAAGACACTTTCAAACATTTTCTGGATGGTAACCCTTTCCTCCTTGTCTAATATCGTCCCAAAGAATGTTTTTAGGATTTGTGCTTGGGGAATTTCAAAATCCTCCTTCTCCTGCGTTCCCACCAAAAAATTGCTTAAAGTTGCATTTTAGGCACTAAATTTCGAAGAGAATCCTTGAACCGTCTCGATTAAAAAAAAAATTATAGCCACCTATTTCCCTAGCTTATCCATATTCGGAGGAAATGATCCAAACCACCACTCTTTACCTAAAGTTAGAACTAAAGATAGCATGCGTCTTGAAGATTCCAGTTTCCAACATTTTGTGAAGCAAATCCGTATCCCCCCCTCTCCCAAAGATAGCCCGATAACATTTCCAGTGATAATCCAAAATCGCGATTTGAAAATTTAAGTTAGAATTTTTTCCAGCTCCTCATCTCTTTCTCTAAACTTCTCACATAGCTTGAAACTTTGTTTTCAGCTATATTATAGGTAGATCCCTCAAACCCTTTCTTCCCAAAGATAGCTTGAAATTGACTTCAGTTTTGAACACAATTTCAGGAAAGAACCCCATCCTCTTTCCTCTACTCTAATCAAACAGCCTAAATTTGCTTTTTTTAGGCTTGAACAGCTGAAAGTTTCAGGAAAGATCCCTAAATCCCTTAAATTTAATAAAATACTTTTTGAAAAAAAAAAAATCTAAGAGAAAACTTTATTATCCGTTCTAATAAAACTACCAAACATTGCCTAAAATTGTAATTTTTAGGTCAGTTTTTAAAATTTTCTAACCCAACTGAGCTTTTTCTCCTAGCACTAAGAAAGATTAACTAAAATTGCGTTTTAAAACTTCAATTAAGAGAAATTTCTGGAAAGCAATCAGCGATCCCCCACATCCCCTTCGTGCTTCCTCTGACGTGACTAAAGATAGTGTTACCTACCGTCTCTAAATGACGCAAAAAGCCCCCCCCCCCTCCCACTTTCCTCTCTGCACCAATGATACTGGTCAACATGGTATTATTCCATAACAAGTCTGCGCCTTAAGGAAAAATATAAAAATTTTAATTTGCTTGAACATTTAGAAAAGTTAGATCTAAATAGAAAAATGTAAACGGGTAAAAGTACGGAAAAGTAGTTTTTTCTGGAATTTTTTTCTCATGGCGCGGGGCCCGTAGCATTTGCTACTTCTGCTCTATGGCTAATCCGGCCCTGTACACAGGTAGCGCAGTGATACTATATATATATATATATATATATATATATATATATATATATATATATATATATATATATATATATATATATATATATATATATATATATATATATATATATATATATATATATGTGTGTGTGTGTGTGTGTGTGTGTGTGCTTGTGTTCCATAAAATTGTTTAAAATCATTTTCATCATGCATTAAATAAAAACTATATTCATGAGTATGTACCCTTGATCAATTGAAACAAGATTCGGATCAAAATTAAATAGTTTAGTTTACTAAGGAAATATCGAGAAGGCTTCATTCAGCAGTTCATTTTTTTTTTTTTTTTATAATTATTCTTAGAATCCTGTAAGAGATCTAAAGAAAACTTTAGATTTGATATCTAAATTGAAATCTAAAGAAACTAATCTTTTTAATTATCTCATTAGTTAGAGGAGAGCTGACGAAGAAGGAAGCTACGTAAAATATTTGTTTAAAAACTAAAATAAACAGAACAGGGGCTATTATGTACCATTAATTACTTCGCTGTTAGTGTAGAATTGGTAAAATATATTTCGAAGAATTGTATGATGCTTAAGAAAAATATTTAGACGTATTTAAATAAAATTTAGGGAAAAGAAACTCACATTAAACTGAATTATAAATATTATGTAATACGTTAATGAATTCTTTTGTTCGTCACTAGATTGTTTTGTCTGAAGTTTTCTCACTCCACTTCCCCAGTAAAAAAAAAATAACTGTTTGGTCAAATGTGCAGCTCTATTCATTTTTATTTGAATTGTCGTATGGTTTGTAAAAAAAAAAAAATTGTGTTTGTTTTTAAATCTGAAAGGTAATTCATTATCAATTATTGAATAGTAAAGCTAACTAGAATTATTAGCTAAACCTAATTTTCATTTTTGGTACGTTAAACTATTGTATGGCTTCACATCTGCCAGAAAAAAAATTTTGTGTCAATCAACCATTTTTTTTTACTTATTCTATTTTTTTTTTTTTTTTAGTTTATGTAAATTTTGAATAATGCGGTATCGGCAATAGCAAAATTAGTTACTTGTTAAAACGATACTTAAAAAAAAAAAGTCATTTTGTCGACTATTTGCAAATAAGGAGTACAAAAATTGCGAACTTAGAGGGACAAAACCAAACTCTCATTCTTAAGAATGAAATATGATAAAATAATTAAATTCAAAATAAATAAATAAATAAAAAGCTCAATAATTATAAACAGTCGGTTTTTTTAAAAAATTAAAGAATCTTTTTCCTTATCCTCAAGCATAACTGCAAAATGTTTTATTCGTGACAATCTTGATGGGATATGCATTTTTCAATGTAAAAGTAGCTAAAACAATAAATCTCCTCTCGAAATTTAACATATGATTTTTTTCTTGAAACCAAATCCCCCCCCCCCCCCAACCCCTTCTTTTTTAAGAATAACAGCAATGAAATGTGAAATAAAAAGTTAGCAGTTCATAAAATATTGCAGGATAATTTACCTCATTTATTTGTAGAATCCATCAAAAATTTCTCTTTGTACACACTTTTTCCTTCTGAACTGAAAGAGAACTTGAACGTACAGCGGAATCAAAAATAAAACTTGTGTTTAGGTAGAGAACCGAAAACGGACTGGTTCTTATCCCACTGCATCCAAATAAATTTCTGCCTTCCGTTATTGTAAAGTGATTAAACTAATGTTTTCTGAAAAACGATCCCTCTCCACTGGATACTTTTTGTAGATGCTTCAGGACAAAAAGACCGAGCCAAGAAGGAACAATTTGGAAGTTTTATTAGGCATCAATCTTCAAGGGAAAGTGTCAATGGATTTCTGTGACAAGTTGTTGTCGATTTGGGTAATTTGCGCTTTCATAAGAGCCGAAAGCACTTCCATGGTAGGGGCAGGGTCCGTATTGTGGTCTGGTGATTAGTACAATCTGTTTTGTATTGTCCAGCTCGAGGACAGAGTGCGGGTGGCGCAGACAATCTGACAGATAACTGGGCAGTAAAACTGGGCCATTATCAATCTAGACGCCGTCATTCCTGGAGCATACATTGCATAAAGGACCCCGTTGTTTACAATAGAAGACTGAAGAATCCGCTTTAGGGGGGGGCCCTTCTACACTACACTGGACTGGTAGTACGCAGTACGCCAGGCTAGACCGATTAAGAATCCCCATCATCAGACGGGGGGGGGGGGGGGGTCAACAAGTCATCCGACAAGATCCAGTACGGATAGCTCAGGCGACTTGAAGCGCTGATATCAAAGGCGTAGCACTTTAAATTTTGTCCTTCCTAGCCTTGGTTTCTCGGAGATTCGGGAGGGAGGACTTTAGGTGGGGATAATTGCCTCCTCTCTCCTTGACTTACAGAAACATAATGTACTTTGTTCGTGTCTGGTATTAGTTTTTTTTTTTTTTTTTTTTTGCATCCTCTTTCCCCCCCCCCCCCCCCCCCGTCTACACTGCTGTCATACAAAGAATTTTTTTAACCAACTTTTTCACCACGAAAAAGTTGGTTTAAAAAATCATTTTTACATGAAATATTACTATGTCGATAACGAAAATTTCGGGGGGGGGGGGCCCGGGCCCGGTGGGCCCCCCCCTGGCTACGCCACTGTCTTCAAGTGACGACATAGGCACCCCGATGGAAAGTCACTATCACCTGTCAAAAATTTCCTTTTTCGGAAAATTTTGTCCGAGTACTCGGCGAAATTTATCACAACTTTTCGTTTAAAGATTGCAATTTTGTAAGTTTTGGGGTTAGTTTTTATGTATGACTTTTTTATGCTATCCCTATCCACCACATAAAAAAATAACTGTGTTGCGAGAACAACTTTTAAAAGCTACTCGTGAAGTTTGGAATAATTTTAATGCAATTTTTTTTATGCAGTCCCTATCCACCTTATGAAAAGATTTGGGTGTATAATGAATTGCAAAATGACATCTGTTAGACGAGCATCAGTTAACTTTTATGCTAGACTATTTTATCTTGGAAACCTTTTTCTTTCGCTGGAAGTATTGAAATTCTGATATATTAATACTCAATAGTTACAATAATAGGTACTTCATCAGCAAGAGTTAACAATTTTTCATGATATGACTCTATATTATTTTATTTTTTATTTTAATTTGTCTCCAAATTTATGCATTCACCTGCGATGCCACAACGAATCAGTTTCTCTCTTTCAAATTTAACATGACAACCAACTCAATTACATGACATTGAAGAAACCATCCAAGCACAAAGGCAATTTAATTTATTTATTATCTATGCATGCTTTGCTTGTCATTGAGGACACGTTCTCCCAGAATTTTTGGATCGTACGCCGTATGATTACTTCTATTTGAAACTACTATCTTTAAAACGCAAAAACTACTTACAGTTAGAGAATTTTTTTACCAATCTGTTTGATTTCAGGCGCAATTTATTCAAGGTGGTTAAAAGAGATAACTAAACTGATCGCCAAAGGTAGCTATCAAAGTCAGCGGTCAATTTTTAAAAGAAGTGCAGGAGCCCTAAAGTCTTCAGAACTTATCTTTATGCTTAAGTTGTCCTAATTCAGTTCAAAATGTAAGAAATTATATGAAATTAAAAAGAAGTACAGGAGCAGAGTTTCTGTGAGCTCAAAATAAAAATGATTGCCAAAGGTAGTTATTTCTTATAATTAGACAGCGTCACACAAGTAGACGAGACAACTGGATCATCAGAAGCGGTTTGTTACACATATATTATAAAAAATCATTAAAACAGCAACCTTACTTACACAGTACATTATTGTAACTATTATGCATGAATGTTTCGAAATTAAGATTGCTGAAATAATTGTTACAAAATCAATTTACATGCACGTCATGGGCAATAACATCTTTTTCAAAGACTCAAGAAACCTTTTCTGAGCAGAAACATAGGATTTTATGTACGTACATCCACTTGTTAAGCATTAAAGGGGGTTCAAATGAGCCATTTTTCAGATTTTTAAAAACTGGGCTGTTTGAGTAATCTCACTTCAAAAATCGTTCATTTTGAAAAATTTCAAAATTTTTGCATTTAATTTCCCCAAGATGTATGTATCAAAGGAGTTTTAAAAAATGCTATAAAACTCTCATATAACGGCATCAGACTTACATATCTGTTTAGTTTTAAAAAAAACTTTTTCCTGTAAGGAAAAAAATACGCAATCATAAAAACTGCTATTTTTCACCAGGAAAAAGCACTGTTTCTTTACCAATAAAATCGACGAAATTTTCAAAAACAATGTCTAGATATAGGATTTGTATAAAAGAATATCCCGGATTTTTAAAATTTACATCTCATGAACTATTACACTTATCATTATAAATCTATATAAATAAAATAAAGAATATAGAGGTTGTTCCGTTTTAACCTGCAAGACCTTTATTTTCGCAACCGTTAGTAATAGATGTATACTTCCAATTGTAAAAATGTTTAAATCCAGAGTTCGGACATAGAAAGTTTGAAGTGAAAATAAAAATAAGTCAAAAAATACAAAATGTAACTTTTACACGGGCCCCTAGGTCCCCTAACTAATAGTTAGAGAAATAATCTCCATTGGAAACTATTTTTGACACAAAAAACTTGACATTTGTGCGACCAAAACTTAATCAGATATTCCAGTTCAAAGTTTTAAGGGACCATGCAGAAGATGAGATTGGAACTTTTCACCCTTTCAGAAGAATGACAGGTCGTTGAAGTAAAAAAAACAAAGTATTTGTATTTTTCATTGCTATTCAAAAATAAATATTAATTTAATGCCGTGATACGCAAAAACACACACAAAACCTCAAAAATTTGAAAAATCGCACTCTATGCATACATATAATATCAAACCTTTCTCAACCGCTATAACATCTTTTCCCTCAAAAGGGGTTATTGACGGGGAGTGTAAAGTGGTGTGAGTCGCAAAACGCTGCGTTTCATATCTCTGTGAATATTGGTAGTGTTAATTTTAGACTATTTGAGTTGGAATTATTTTTCAATTGAGATTATTTCCTTAAATATATCTTAGGGGACTTATAGACTGTGTAAAAATTAACATTTTGAATTTTTTGACTTATTTTTAGTTTCGCTTCAAACTTTCTATATCTTAACTCTGCGTCTGATTTTGAACATTTTTGCAATTGGAAGTATAAGTAGTGTAAAAAGGCCGGTTTCCCTGCAGCAGGCGCAGCTGCGCAGCCGGCTGCGCCTGTGACCTCGCCTGGTTGCGCCTGCCGACCATTGCCCCTCCACTTCCTCCGACCTTGGGGTTGACCTTGGGTTGCGCCTGAATCTTGAAGAAGATGACGGGGTTTTCGCCCTTCCTCGTTTTCGCTCACGTTTTTACCGTGAAAGGTTACGAATAGTTTTCGCGCGTTTTTAGTTTCGGTTTTCGGTTGGCAACACTTGTTGTCATGACAACCAGAGTTTTTAGTTTTCGGTTGGCAACACCTGTTGCTATGCTTTAACTTATGCGGTGTTTAACGTTCATGGCGCCATCTATTGAGAGGTTTATTTTTATTTTTTTTTATTTCTACGAATTTAATTATTTTTATTTTTACAGAGTGTTGAAGTTGGGAATCGAACACCCAAACTTTGAGTTAGCAAAAACGTATGCTAACCACTATGCTATATTTTTCATTACTCTTTCAGTCTTAATGTGAATCTGTACCATGACAACGAATATTACAATTAAATTAATTTTAAAACCATCAGTGAATTTACACTTTAGTACTAATCATGGCATATCATTAACTGAATTTCAGCTCATAATTGAAACTATCATCATTATTATTATTATTATTTTTCATAATAACAAAGTTTTCACTTAAGTAAAGATTTATTTAAATACAACCCATTCGAGATTTTAGATTTGGTTCAATGCTTTGTGGACTTGAAATATATTTTAAACTTTGATTTTCTTTTTCATGCATTTCAAACTTTATCCTTTTTATTTTTTCTAACTTGTTAAATTTTCTTAACTAATTTCTTTTTTCTTTGTCAAATTTACAAATAATTTTTCTAACTTGTAAAAATTTCGAAGAAATAATTTTCTTAACTAATTTTTTTTTTTTTTTGACTTTCATACAACAAAATATTTTTTCTTATTTGTTAAATTTTCTAAGAAATAATTAACTTAAATATTCTTTCATACATTTTGAACTTTAACGTTTTTTCCTGTCATTTAGCACTTTGATTTTTTTCACTATTTTAGTGTTTTTCAATTATTTTCAGTCTTTAACTATTTTCTTAGCTTTTTAGTCTTTAACTAATTTCAAGCATTTCAGACTTAGATTATTTTTTCGTGATTTCGATTTTTTTAGTATATTTTAGAGTTTGATCATTTTCTCGCTTGTTTTTACTTTATCGTTTTTTTTTTCCGATATTTTTAAACTTAGAAATTTTTCACAAGTAGTGACTGGAATCGAACCTTCAAATTTTTCGAAACATTATCATGTCTACAATTTTTGCAATCATGTCAAACTTGCAATCAATTTACTCTTAGTAGTAATTAACACTTATCATTAACAAATTTTTACGGATTTTAAAAAATCAACTTAATTAATTTTTTCCAGTAAGCAAATTTCGCACTCAAGTTACATTTCATCACTGCATATACGTTTCAAGAGTTTCATTGAATTTATCACATTCCATTTAATTAACTCTAATAATTACTTTTTCATTAATACTTAACTTAATCATTTTATCATACATTTATTCCAGTTACAAAATTATGCTTAAAAGTTATTTATTTTTCTTAGCACAAGAGATTTTAACATGTTCCTACTAAAATGCTTTTCACTCTAGTTTGAGTTTACTAGAATAGCAACTCATTTACGATTTAGATTCATTTAATCGTCTTTGATTCTTTTTCATTATTATTATTTTACATTATCACATACGTTATTATTTTTATACATTTATCCATTTAATTTTCCAAAATCTACAATCAATTTACTCTTCGTATTAACACTTATCACTATCAAATATTTTCATGAATTTTAAAAATTATCTTCTTAAATAATTTTTTACTGTAACCAAATTTCCCACTCAAGTTATATTTTATCACTACATATGCTTTTCATGAGTTTCATTTAATTTATCGCATTTCATTTAATTAACTCTAATAATTATTTTTTATCATCGATATTTAAGTTAATCATATTTTCCTTTATTTATTTTTCATGCAAACACTCTTGATGGAATAAAACAAAATTTTCAACTTTCATGAATTAAATCCCCTCTGACTATTTTATTTTACTTTACCATACTTTACTATTTTACTTACTGCGTTTTACTATTTATCATTCATTACAGCTTTTCCAAAATATTACTTTACAACCAACTAATTTCATTAACAGAATTTTCATTACAATTTATAAATTTCACTTTTATTTAATTATTTTTACCTACGCTAAAATAAAACACATCACATAAAAAAGTTAAACATCAATGAAGAACCCGAGAAATGTTAAAATTATAAGTCAAGTATCAAAACTTCATGTCAGCAAATTTTAAAAATAGACTTACCGAAAAATAACTTCTACTGAAATTCATTTCAAAACTTGGAATCAATTTACTCTTAGCATTAATAAACACTTATCATTAAGAAATTTTCATGGATTTTAAAAATCAACTTATTTAATTTTTTCCAGTAAGCAAATTTCGCACTCAAGTTACATTTCATCACTTTATATGCTTTTCAAGAGTTTCATTTAATTTATCACATTTTATTTAATCAACTCTATTAATTATTTTTGATTAGTATTTAACTTAGTCATTTTATTGCATAGTGTTTTACTTTATTATTATTATTTTTTTTTTCATACAAGCACTCTTGTTAGAATAAAACAAAATTTTCAACCTTCATGAATTAGAATCACTTTGGCTATTTCATTTTCCCAATAATATTTTACTTTAACAACTAATTTCTTTAACAAAATCGATATCATTTATTTTAGTCTTTATCCTTTTCGAACGATACATTCAAATGGACAGCTATACGTTAAATTAAGAAACTTAATCTAAATTTTGACAAATTAAGTTATAGCTAAATACTGACTAAAATTAAGTACAAAAGACTAACCTTTTTGGGGTGAAATCCCTCAAGTACCAGCTATCGCGAAGTTATTTAAAAACAGTGAATGAAATTGTAATAAGTGGATTGTTAATTATAACTCAATCTCACAAAATTACAATTACACGCATGTTTTATTTGAAATCACTGCATACGGCTGGCTGCCCATCGTCGATTTGCAGAACGCATGCCGTGATATCGCAAATCAACTCGGCTGTTGAAAAAAACTACCGTAATGCTACAGCACTTCGGATCGTCCACACACACACATCGAGGCGAATTGAGAAAATGACTTTATCAATATTGCTATCTACCCCTTTACCGATAACAGATAACAAACCCCACGTGCTAGTATTATTCACCACCTGGCCTACGTCTTTCAAGTGATGTCACTGTTTCTGACCAATTAAAATTAGTTCACGTTTCTCAAATATCAAGCACATAGATCGACAATAGCCTGATGTCAGGTTTTCCAAACAAAATTTTAGATTTTAATTCGTAGTTTCGAATTAATTTCTTTTTCATTTCAAACTTATAAAAAAAATTTCCAGCTTGTAAGAATATTTCTTTCAAAAACAGATTTTTGATTCAAAACAGTATTTTTTCAAACTTGTAATATTTTTCTACTTAGAAAATGAAATCAAAAATTTTTGTTTTCTTTAATCATATAAAATGTTTTTAAGAAATAATTTCTCAAACTTGTAATATTTTTCCACTAATTAAAAAAAAACAATTTTTTTTTTCAATCATATAAAAATAAATTTTTAATCTTACAACAGTAAATTTTTCTGCAAAAATATTTATTCAAATCAAAATAATAATAATAATAATATTTTTGTAACATATTGTTTTTTTTTCCTTTCAATCTTTTTTTTTTTTTTCAAAAATTTTCAAACTTACAAAATAAATTTTTTTCAACTGAATCTTCAAACGAAATGATTTAATGAAATTTAAAACTCAATATCACTTTACTCTTAGTATTAATAACCAATAGCACTTAACCATTTACTCTTTGCACTCTAAGTATTAATTAACACACACACATTACAAATAATAATAATAATGTTTAAGATACTTACAAATCATCCACTCAAGCTTTCAAATATCCATCTAGCATGTTATTGTTCATTCGTGTGAGGGAACTTGTAATAAAACTTTACTTATCAACCGAAATTATAAGCGAAAATATCGCATTTTTTAGCACTTAATATAATCCTACAATTAACAAATTGGTTTTAACTTTGAATTTAAGAAAAATAAAAACTATTACACACTTAGTAACATATCTATCGATGTATATTATTTCATGACAAATCACAAATAGGTGAGGATCTTTTATCGATCATGTGACCAACTAAGTTAAGAAAGAGCGTTCTTATCTCATATGAGAATTTATAAGTCTTTAATATTTCTCTTTAATGTAAGTGTATTGATACGTACGAGTTTGTGTATGTGAATATAACTGTGTATTGTTTTCAAACCATTATCATGTTTAAGCTTTACGGTTCTAATTTTGACTTTCCACTTAGCATTATTTGAAGTCCTTCGCATGCATTAAACTATAGAAATATTACAAAAATTATATTTTCATTCAGTCTTAATTACAAAACCATACAATAAGATGAAGACAACACCGATAGTATAAAGATTACTTACAATAAAGTGCATATAAAAAATATATGTAAGAGTGATTTCAAAGTATAATCCATCAACCATATTCAACAACTCAATCAAAACACAAGTCTCTTTTAAAATGATAAACACAATTTATTCACACACACAGTAAAAGACAATTAAAAAAACTTTCATCCTTAAGTAAAACTCTTCAAAACTTTCAAGCGTATTTTTAACATCGATTGCATCAAATAAATCAGACACATGACATTTTAAACATGGACTATCAACATTCAAAGTAACGAAGTCACGAGTCAAGTTTTCCCAATTAACATTAAAAAGAGCCCGTTCGAAAAAAAGTGTCGAACTTTCGACCCCTTGTTAATGATTCACATTCATGCACTCTCATGTAAAAAATGAATCCATTTTTACAATCCACACATTCTTTTTTAGAAAGGTAGTTTATGTTGCATATGAGCTCATCAAATAGTCACTTACGTAGAGAATCAGCCAGTTTACGAACTTCTTGTGATGTATATATGCTGATTTTATCACATCGACAATCACAGGGATATTTTTTCTCAATTTCCGAAAGGATGTACTCTTTTAGAGTATAAGTCATAAGTTTGTCTTTGACACTACGTGAGATACAAGGGGACGCGTAGCACAATTTGTCAATCTGGCTTTCCAAAAGTAGAACTCTATCAGGCATCAACTGGAACACTTCTCGTTTCAGTTTGAACAATCTTTGCACACTAACACAGATGTTACTATCGCACTCGACTCTCCTTTTTTATAACAAAAGCGAAATCACGGTCTTCGATTAATTTTTGATTTATATTTTTACGTAGGCTTGAAATAAGTGATCTCCACACATCTGGTTCTATGGAAATACCATCCATAGTTGGTCGAAAAATACCATCTTTCCCACACGTATATCTTCTAATATGCACGCGTGTACGTTTCCGAAAAGTATTCACCTAAAGTGAAAATACAATCACCCAAGTGTATCATATCATCAGGCTGTGGAGAAGCCTCAATGTTCATTTTCATGTTCATTGCATCCCATCTGTTCATCTTCAGGCTTCAAAGTTTCAGAATGATTTTCACCAGCGTTAGTCATTCTTAACTCTCATAGGATTAGGAGTCACAATACTAAAACAACTTCCTGTGAACTTAAAAAATAAATCAAACTAGGTTTTAACACTAGCTGGTGAAGAAAAATCCTAAGTACATAGAATAAAATTTCACGATCTCTTTCAAAGCTCAGAATCACCCTGAAAATGATTCTCCAAACATCCACTATAAACCAATGAATATTCACTTTAACCAATGAGAAGTGTACATGAATCTCTTGCTACTGACGTCATAGAATATCACATGAACTTTTGAGCAGAATTGTGTTGTTTTACACAGTATTCAGATTTTTAGAAAATGCCAACACTTTGACTTCCAAATTCATCCTGACCTACTACGAGTAATTTTAAGATGGTAGCAGGTTTTCACATCACACCGAATGTCGATGACGGTTTCGCATCTCATGCAAATTGACATGATCAATTACACGTGATTGATCATTTCATGCGTGAGATGTGAAACCGTCATCGGCATTCGATGTGATGTGAAAACCTGCTACCATCTTAAAATTACTCGTAGTAGGTCAGGATGAATTTGGAAGTCAAAGTGTTGGCATTTTCTAAAAATCTGAATACTGTGTAAAACAACACAATTCTGCTCAAAAGTTCATGTGATATTCTATGACGTCAGTAGCAAGAGATTCATGTACACTTCTCATTGGTTAAAGTGAATATTCATTGGTTTATAGTGGATGTTTGGAGAATCATTTTCAGGGTGATTCTGAGCTTTGAAAGAGATCGTGAAATTTTATTCTATGTACTTAGGATTTTTCTTCACCAGCTAGTGTTAAAACCTAGTTTGATTTATTTTTTAAGTTCACAGGAAGTTGTTTTAGTATTGTGACTCCTAATCCTATGAGAGTTAAGAATGACTAACGCTGGTGAAAATCATTCTGAAACTTTGAAGCCTGAAGATGAACAGATGGGATGCAATGAACATGAAAATGAACATTGAGGCTTCTCCACAGCCTGATGATATGATACACTTGGGTGATTGTATTTTCACTTTAGGTGAATACTTTTCGGAAACGTACACGCGTGCATATTAGAAGATATACGTGTGGGAAAGATGGTATTTTTCGACCAACTATGGATGGTATTTCCATAGAACCAGATGTGTGGAGATCACTTATTTCAAGCCTACGTAAAAATATAAATCAAAAATTAATCGAAGACCGTGATTTCGCTTTTGTTATAAAAAAGGAGAGTCGAGTGCGATAGTAACATCTGTGTTAGTGTGCAAAGATTGTTCAAACTGAAACGAGAAGTGTTCCAGTTGATGCCTGATAGAGTTCTACTTTTGGAAAGCCAGATTGACAAATTGTGCTACGCGTCCCCTTGTATCTCACGTAGTGTCAAAGACAAACTTATGACTTATACTCTAAAAGAGTACATCCTTTCGGAAATTGAGAAAAAATATCCCTGTGATTGTCGATGTGATAAAATCAGCATATATACATCACAAGAAGTTCGTAAACTGGCTGATTCTCTACGTAAGTGACTATTTGATGAGCTCATATGCAACATAAACTACCTTTCTAAAAAAGAATGTGTGGATTGTAAAAATGGATTCATTTTTTACATGAGAGTGCATGAATGTGAATCATTAACAAGGGGTCGAAAGTTCGACACTTTTTTTCGAACGGGCTCTTTTTAATGTTAATTGGGAAAACTTGACTCGTGACTTCGTTACTTTGAATGTTGATAGTCCATGTTTAAAATGTCATGTGTCTGATTTATTTGATGCAATCGATGTTAAAAATACGCTTGAAAGTTTTGAAGAGTTTTACTTAAGGATGAAAGTTTTTTTAATTGTCTTTTACTGTGTGTGTGAATAAATTGTGTTTATCATTTTAAAAGAGACTTGTGTTTTGATTGAGTTGTTGAATATGGTTGATGGATTATACTTTGAAATCACTCTTACATATATTTTTTATATGCACTTTATTGTAAGTAATCTTTATACTATCGGTGTTGTCTTCATCTTATTGTATGGTTTTGTAATTAAGACTGAATGAAAATATAATTTTTGTAATATTTCTATAGTTTAATGCATGCGAAGGACTTCAAATAATGCTAAGTGGAAAGTCAAAATTAGAACCGTAAAGCTTAAACATGATAATGGTTTGAAAACAATACACAGTTATATTCACATACACAAACTCGTACGTATCAATACACTTACATTAAAGAGAAATATTAAAGACTTATAAATTCTCATATGAGATAAGAACGCTCTTTCTTAACTTAGTTGGTCACATGATCGATAAAAGATCCTCACCTATTTGTGATTTGTCATGAAATAATATACATCGATAGATATGTTACTAAGTGTGTAATAGTTTTTATTTTTCTTAAATTCAAAGTTAAAACCAATTTGTTAATTGTAGGATTATATTAAGTGCTAAAAAATGCGATATTTTCGCTTATAATTTCGGTTGATAAGTAAAGTTTTATTACAAGTTCCCTCACACGAATGAACAATAACATGCTAGATGGATATTTGAAAGCTTGAGTGGATGATTTGTAAGTATCTTAAACATTATTATTATTATTTGTAATGTGTGTGTGTTAATTAATACTTAGAGTGCAAAGAGTAAATGGTTAAGTGCTATTGGTTATTAATACTAAGAGTAAAGTGATATTGAGTTTTAAATTTCATTAAATCATTTCGTTTGAAGATTCAGTTGAAAAAAATTTATTTTGTAAGTTTGAAAATTTTTGAAAAAAAAAAAAAAGATTGAAAGGAAAAAAAACAATATGTTACAAAAATATTATTATTATTATTATTTTGATTTGAATAAATATTTTTGCAGAAAAATTTACTGTTGTAAGATTAAAAATTTATTTTTATATGATTGAAAAAAAAAATTGTTTTTTTTTAATTAGTGGAAAAATATTACAAGTTTGAGAAATTATTTCTTAAAAACATTTTATATGATTAAAGAAAACAAAAATTTTTGATTTCATTTTCTAAGTAGAAAAATATTACAAGTTTGAAAAAATACTGTTTTGAATCAAAAATCTGTTTTTGAAAGAAATATTCTTACAAGCTGGAAATTTTTTTTATAAGTTTGAAATGAAAAAGAAATTAATTCGAAACTACGAATTAAAATCTAAAATTTTGTTTGGAAAACCTGACATCAGGCTATTGTCGATCTATGTGCTTGATATTTGAGAAACGTGAACTAATTTTAATTGGTCAGAAACAGTGACATCACTTGAAAGACGTAGGCCAGGTGGTGAATAATACTAGCACGTGGGGTTTGTTATCTGTTATCGGTAAAGGGGTAGATAGCAATATTGATAAAGTCATTTTCTCAATTCGCCTCGATGTGTGTGTGTGGACGATCCGAAGTGCTGTAGCATTACGGTAGTTTTTTTCAACAGCCGAGTTGATTTGCGATATCACGGCATGCGTTCTGCAAATCGACGATGGGCAGCCAGCCGTATGCAGTGATTTCAAATAAAACATGCGTGTAATTGTAATTTTGTGAGATTGAGTTATAATTAACAATCCACTTATTACAATTTCATTCACTGTTTTTAAATAACTTCGCGATAGCTGGTACTTGAGGGATTTCACCCCAAAAAGGTTAGTCTTTTGTACTTAATTTTAGTCAGTATTTAGCTATAACTTAATTTGTCAAAATTTAGATTAAGTTTCTTAATTTAACGTATAGCTGTCCATTTGAATGTATCGTTCGAAAAGGATAAAGACTAAAATAAATGATATCGATTTTGTTAAAGAAATTAGTTGTTAAAGTAAAATATTATTGGGAAAATGAAATAGCCAAAGTGATTCTAATTCATGAAGGTTGAAAATTTTGTTTTATTCTAACAAGAGTGCTTGTATGAAAAAAAAAATAATAATAATAAAGTAAAACACTATGCAATGAAATGACTAAGTTAAATACTAATCAAAAATAATTAATAGAGTTGATTAAATGAAATGTGATAAATTAAATGAAACTCTTGAAAAGCATATAAAGTGATGAAATGTAACTTGAGTGCGAAATTTGCTTACTGGAAAAAATTAAATAAGTTGATTTTTAAAATCCATGAAAATTTCTTAATGATAAGTGTTTATTAATGCTAAGAGTAAATTGATTCCAAGTTTTGAAATGAATTTCAGTAGAAGTTATTTTTCGGTAAGTCTATTTTTAAAATTTGCTGACATGAAGTTTTGATACTTGACTTATAATTTTAACATTTCTCGGGTTCTTCATTGATGTTTAACTTTTTTATGTGATGTGTTTTATTTTAGCGTAGGTAAAAATAATTAAATAAAAGTGAAATTTATAAATTGTAATGAAAATTCTGTTAATGAAATTAGTTGGTTGTAAAGTAATATTTTGGAAAAGCTGTAATGAATGATAAATAGTAAAACGCAGTAAGTAAAATAGTAAAATATGGTAAAGTAAAATAAAATAGTCAGAGGGGATTTAATTCATGAAAGTTTGAAAATTTTGTTTTATTCCATCAAGAGTGTTTGCATGAAAAATAAATAAAGGAAAATATGATTAACTTAAATATCGATGATAAAAAAATAATTATTAGAGTTAATTAAATGAAATGCGATAAATTAAATGAAACTCATGAAAAGCATATGTAGTGATAAAATATAACTTGAGTGGGAAATTTGGTTACAGTAAAAAATTATTTAAGAAGATAATTTTTAAAATTCATGAAAATATTTGATAGTGATAAGTGTTAATTAATACGAAGAGTAAATTGATTGTAGATTTTGGAAAATTAAATGGATAAATGTATAAAAATAATAACGTATGTGATAATGTAAAATAATAATAATGAAAAAGAATCAAAGACGATTAAATGAATCTAAATCGTAAATGAGTTGCTATTTTAGTAAACTCAAACTAGAGTGAAAAGCATTTTAGTAGGAACATGTTAAAATCTCTTGTGCTAAGAAAAATAAATAACTTTTAAGCATAATTTTGTAACTGGAATAAATGTATGATAAAATGATTAAGTTAAGTATTAATGAAAAAGTAATTATTAGAGTTAATTAAATGGAATGTGATAAATTCAATGAAACTCTTGAAACGTATATGCAGTGATGAAATGTAACTTGAGTGCGAAATTTGCTTACTGGAAAAAATTAATTAAGTTGATTTTTTAAAATCCGTAAAAAATTGTTAATGATAAGTGTTAATTACTACTAAGAGTAAATTGATTGCAAGTTTGACATGATTGCAAAAATTGTAGACATGATAATGTTTCGAAAAATTTGAAGGTTCGATTCCAGTCACTACTTGTGAAAAATTTCTAAGTTTAAAAATATCGGAAAAAAAAAAAAACGATAAAGTAAAAACAAGCGAGAAAATGATCAAACTCTAAAATATACTAAAAAAATCGAAATCACGAAAAAATAATCTAAGTCTGAAATGCTTGAAATTAGTTAAAGACTAAAAAGCTAAGAAAATAGTTAAAGACTGAAAATAATTGAAAAACGCTAAAATAGTGAAAAAAATCAAAGTGCTAAATGACAGGAAAAAACGTTAAAGTTCAAAATGTATGAAAGAATATTTAAGTTAATTATTTCTTAGAAAATTTAACAAATAGGAAAAAATATTTTGCTGTATGAAAGTCAAAAAAAAAAAAAATAGTTAAGAAAATTATTTCTTCGAAATTTTTACAAGTTAGAAAAATTATTTGTAAATTTGACAAAGAAAAAAGAAAATTAGTTAAGAAAATTTAACAAGTTAGAAAAAATAAAAAGGATAAAGTTTGAAATGCATGAAAAAAGAAAATCAAAGTTTAAAATATATTTCAAGTCCACAAAGCATTGAAATAAATCTAAAATCTCGAATGGGTTGTATTTAAATAAATCTTTACTTAAGTGAAAACTTTGTTATTATGAAAAATAATAATAATAATAATGATGATAGTTTCAATTATGAGCTGAATTCAGTTAATGATATGCCATGATTAGTACTAAAGAGTAAATTAACTGATGGTTTTAAAATTAATTTAATTGTAATATTCGTTGTCATGGTACAGATTCACATTAAGACTGAAAGAGTAATGAAAAATATAGCATAGTGGTTAGCATACGTTTTTGCTAACTCAAAGTTTGGGTGTTCGATTCCCAACTTCAACACTCTGTAAAAATAAAAATAATTAAATTCGTAGAAAATAAAAAAAATAAAAATAAACCTCTCAATAGATGGCGCCATGAACGTTAAACACCGCATAAGTTAAAGCATAGCAACAGGTATTGCCAACCGAAAACTAAAAACTCTGGTTGTCATGACAACAAGTTCAAAATATTCTAAGTCCGAAAACGCGGGAAAATATCTAAAAACGCGCGAAAAACCCCCGTAACCTTCTTCAAGATTCATGCGCAACCCCAAGGTCAACCCCAAGGTCGGAGGAAGTGGAGGAAGTGGGAGGAAGTGGAGGAAGTGGGAGGGGGGGTGGGGAGGAAGTGGTTCCACTTCACACTTCCTCCTGGCGTTGAACTGTCAATATTTACCTACTACCATCGAATAACAAGCAACGAATGCATATTTAAAACTTTTTATAAGTAATTTCTTGCTCTTATATTACTTTTACACTTTTTAGGAACCTTCTTTGTGTTGCATTTTATGGTTCTTTTTTTACTTTTTTTCTATATTAGTGTAAGAAATTAAATGGAAGGATTCAGTTCAATTAACTGAATTTGAATGTGCGAAAAAACTTTTACAAACTGAATAACATCATTCTTGGGCTAATAAAACCCAAATATTTCTCTTTTAAAAAAATTAACTTTATGCAAGTTGATAGTTTCACCGAATTCTAGTATTCTGCCGTTATACTAGTTATCGTCATAAGAAACTCCGTAGTACTTTTCAATGGCATATTATATTTTAAGGTTTACTGATTCATCGAACGAATAGTGTTATGCATCCTTTTGAATTTAAATGTAATATTAATATATATATATATATTATATATATATATATATATATATATATATATATATATATATATATATATATATATATATATATATATATATTTGAACGTTTTTGCAGAATGCCTTTTTAATTCCAGATATCACCGCAAATGTTTGAATTTCTAAATGATCATTCTTGCATTTTCTGAAATATATGGCAGCAGCGCTTATTGTCACTGTATCATGAAACATCTTCAAATGTTTTCCAACGAGCAGCCATTACTTCATTTTAATAATAGGTGGAGATGTATTTTCTAAAAAATAGAGACGATCTTCTTTGTTAAGAATGTATTTCTAATATCTTAATTCTTAAGCTTGGATGCTTGTGTTGAATGCACATTCAGCAGAGTACTCATTTTGCTTTACTCACCTTTTTTTTTAAAATAATTCTTTAAATTGGAAGTATCTTTATAAAGACCTTTAAAAAAAGTATTTTTCTAAGTAAACAGAAGGTCTACAATGTAATATTAGTATTTTTCACCTTTTATATTTTTAATCAATATAGAATGCCTACATATTCAAAATTGTTCATTAATATATTTACATTAAATTAAATAAGTTTTAAATATTAGCAGTCATTTTTAAAATGTTACGTTAGTCACATGCAAACTATTACGTTAGTCACAGCTCAAATGTTACGTTAGTCACACTAATTATTTTATATCTACTGATACTAAAATAAATATTTTGCACTTTTTAAGTAGATATGACACAGATGTAAGAAAATAAAAAGTGCTGTTTGGTTCAATCATCTGGTTAAGTTTTTAAGCAGAAAATAGTACATTTTCGTGACTAACGTAACGTAAATATTTTCAGTGAAATAACCAAACTAATTAAAATACTTATCTTATAATGTATGCAAAAAGAACAGTCAATTTTATTGGGCCAACATCTAATCATTTAGAATAAACATAGTTCTTTTAAAGATTTTCAAAAAATTTTATATTACACAAAGAAAACTTAGACGTATGTTTTTTGCGTATGCTAAGCCTTTTCTACAACCTCGCACGTTTAGAGCCAGAAGAAAAACACCGAATGAATTTTTGGCAAACTGTTACTGGATTTATGTACTAGAAAGTAAGCTGAATGAAATGATAGGTCACAATTAAGGCTTTGTGGAAAAAAAAATTCTGAGCTTGAGGTTGACATTTCTATGGAATGACCCTCTAGTATATTTGCACTAAATTCAAAACTTCAGTTTCTTCTATTAAGGTATGATAATAATAAATAAATAAAATGCTTTTGCTGCTTAACAAGTTTTAGGAGCCAACTAAAACTGAAAAAAAAAAATAATCAAGTTGCGATAGTTATCTATTTTTAACAAATTTTTTTTGCACATATTGTGAGTCTTTGCTGAAATTTTGTCTTTCTTATTTTCTTTTTTGCCAGAAAGAGAACAAATATGAAAGTATTGTTCTCCACAGAGAAGAGAGAAAGAGAGACTAGCTGTGTTTTTCATTACTAAAAGGAAAATACAAAAGTATAAAAGCACACAAAGCAATAGATCTTGTGACTCGCTACCTGCACATAACAAAACAAATAAAAGTAAATAAAGCCACTGCAACTTGTTATTGGAACTATGGTTTTCTCCCCACCTAAAGCAATGTATCATATGAATCGTTATCTACCAGTCACAAGAACAGTAGACTGAGAAGCGTAAAGCCAAGGCAAAAAGAAGCTGTAAAGCAATCATGATTGCTTGGTAAAATTGCCCAATTGCAAAACAGAATCATGTGTGATAACGTACTCTGTATCTAATAAATACCTAATTGTATATTATACATTATTATTTAATAACTAGTGGTACCTGCACGGCTTTGCCCGCAGTTGAAAATTAAAAGGTCATTCGGTTCGCCTGTATATTTACAAATAATGGATGACGAATTTCTCGCCAATTGGCTATGTTCATTCGCTCTCCCATTCCACGTCATGATAATTTCGTAATTTACTCGTCAACCTTATGATAATTTTGCTCCGGAAAATGTTCTTAAAATTGAAATAGAAAAAGAACAAAATCGAATTTTCGAAAATCGCTTCAAGGTGCACACCCCATGCTACAAACTAACTTTGTGCCAAATTTCATGAAAATCGGCAGAACGGTCTAGGCGCTATGCGCGTCACTGAGGTCCAGACATCCTCCAAACAGAGAGACTTTGAGCGTTATTATTAGTAAAGATTTATTATTTAAATAGAATTATCTAATAGAAGAAACGTGCAATCTGCGATCTGGTTCGTGGTGAATGAATGAATGTATCCTCAATTAATATTCTCAATTTCAAAGAATTATTTAGAAAAAAAAATACGGTTACCAATAAAACAAAAATATTGAGGCCTTAACAATTGGTATAGAGCAAAAAATTCGCAGTTAAAGCTGGATTATTGCAGAAATACAATATTATAGATTTTGAATACACAGAAGTTTACTACCAGTATTTACTATAACTAATCCAAAATGCGGCTTACGGTACCAAGTTGCTGACACTTTTATTAATACATTTCTGCACTCTTAGACAAATGGTGTAATGATAAATTTATTCCCTGGTGAGCGCTAACATCAAGGCGTATAATATCACGTAACCGGTTACACTATTATTAATGCCTGCTAACTTGTCACAAAAGATTTCAGAGGTACTTCGTTTACCAGCGTGAAACATGCTTTTGAGCGAGAGAGTAGTTCACGTAACTACGCTTTCAGCTCTGATAGAGCTGTAGATTTTCTTCGCAAAAAAATACCATAAATTATTGGGTTTTCACGGCAGAGAATAGTTTTGAAAATTTAGGAACCGAAAGCTGTTTCGATACGCAACCTTTACCTCTATGCACGTATTTACGGCATTCGATCCTCTGGTAATCCGCACATATGTTATATTTATTGCTTAACACATTTATTATTTACTGGCAGTACCCCGTACGGCTTTGCCCGAAGTAGAAAATTAAACGGTCATTTGGTTCGCCTGTATATTTTCAAATAATGGATGATGAACTTCTCGCCATTATGCTATGGTAATTTCCTCGTCCATGTTATGGTAATTTGCTCGGTATTGCTGCAGAGGAATTAAATCCAGCAATGGGTGGCATAAAATTGAGATAGAAAAAGAACAAAATCGAATTTCTGAAACATCGCTTCGAGCTGCACACCCCTATGCTAGAGAATAATTCTGTGCCAAATTTCGTGAAAATCGGCCGAACAGTCAAGGCGCTATGCGCGTCACATATATCTAGACACCCAGACAGAGATCCAGACTAAAAGCTTTATTACTAGTTAAGATTCGTGACCGCTAATATGAAATCACGTCCTGTCAAATTTTATTCTCAAGTGTGACTGACAGTTCCGGACCAATGACTTTTCCTTTTTAATCGAGTCAAAAACTTGAAACTACCACCATTACACATCTTAATTTAGTTTCTATACCTAGTTTCAACTAAAACAACGCATAAATAGGGGAAATTTGCCCTCCCCCTTCAAGAAACTGCCTCCAGAACCAAGGGCAAACAGCTTGACCCCCCCCCCCACCCCTCTTAGATCCAGAACAGTTAACTGATGTGAATTCGCGCCATTACAAATTGTATTCCTTGTTGTTGCTGAAGTTTAACCCCAGGAATGTAGTAACTTAATGCTCAACCTCTCAAGAAACAAACATAGTTACTGCTTTGGATAATGTTTCAAAAGATATAATTTTTATCTTCGTCCAAGCGATACTTCAGTTGGAGCAAAGAGGTTCGGGATTTATTTATTTCTTCCGACATTCAGTGTTAAACAAGTGAAAGGTCTTTCTGTGGTGAATGTGTTGCACTATTACTCATATTATCACGTTCCAATACGGAACCGGGGTATGTAACATTAGAATCATTATTTCAGAATTAAAAAAATAATAAAAAAAATACAAAAATACTTATAAGAGCAACATGAGAGTATAGTATATATTACAGTTTGATTGATTAACCCGCTGATTTTGCAAAATTTCTGATGATTATTAATAGTTAACACCAAAAAGTAGCAAAGAGGAAAAAATGCTTTTGGTTTTAGAATTTGGTAGCTAATAAGGTTAGTGATTCTTAAACAGGTAAATGGAGTTTCTTATCTAAATTTTTGGACATCGTAACATTTTCAATTGTGTCTCAGTTTCCAATCTGACAATACTATTTGTTATGTCTCTACCATGGCAACTTTTTTAACTGTCAGTTGTTTGTAGAAGTTGCGGTAATCAGTTGCGCTGATACCTGTGAAAATTAAGTGCTTACTTAATAAAATTGTAGTTCTTACACCAGGACGACACTAGGACATACAGAGTGTTCCGTTTTAACCCGCAAGACCGTTATTTTCGCAACCTTTAGTTCTAGATGCTTCCAATTGCAAAAAAGTTCAAAATCAGATACAGAAATACGATATTGAAAGTTTGTAGCAAAAATAAAACTGAGACAAAAAATACAAAATTTAACTTTTTATACGGGCGCTAGGTCCCCTAACTTATATTTAGGGAAATAAACACCACTGAAAAATAATTCCAACCCAAAAAGTTTGAAATTAGTACGACCAGTAATCACCGAGACATGAAACACAGCGTTTTGTGATTTACACCACTTTTCACCCGCCGTCAGTAACACCTTTTGGAGGAACATACAACGGTTAAGAAATGTTTAAAATTATATGTATGCAACGAGGGTGGTTTTTCAAATTGTTCGAAGTTTTTAGTGTGTTTCCGCGATCACGGCATAACATTTGCATTTATTTTTGAATATCAATGAAAAATATAAATACTTTGCTTAATTACTTTGACGACCTGCTATTCTTCTGAAAGGGCGATAAGTTAAAATCTCATCTTCTGTATGGTCCCTTAAAACTTCAAACTGGAATATCTCCTTGAGTTTTTGTCGCACAAATGTCAAGTTTTTTGTGTCAGTAATAGTTTTCAATGGTGATTATTTCTCTAAACATTAGTTAGGGGACCTAGGGCCCGTATAAAAAGTTAAATTTTGTATTTTTTGAGCAATCACGATTGCTTATTGTTCTCATTTGACTGCTTTTTGATGTTACGCTGATTTTATTTTCCCACCAGCACCCTCTGCCAGCACCACCGTCGCGTCGACCGGCCTCACGATGCTGCTCCTCTTGCGAAAACCGTCTCCAGGTTGCGTCCATATCCTACACACACCACGCCTACACACACATGCCTGCGCACAGACACAAACACACACTCCTACACACACACATATACACACACTCATGCCTGCACACAGACACCAACACATATGCCTACATACACACACACGAACGCCTACACACTCACGCGCGCGTACACACACAGCACTGCATACACAACACGCACACACATGCATACATACACACATATACACGCACCCACGTACATGCGCCTACATACACACACGCGCATTCATACACACACTCTCTCGTGATTGCGAAAAACATAATTTGAATTCAAGATGCAAAAAATTCAAATTAATATAATTTTTTTTAACTTGTTTTTATTCTTGCTTCAAACTTTCAATATCTTAACTCTGTATCTGATTTTGAATATTTTTGCAGTTAGAAGTATACATCTAGGGCTAACGTTTGCGAAAATAAAGGTCTTGCAGGTTAAGACGGAACACCCAGTATATTAGAATTCAATAAGGACGATCATATTCAGAAACCTTTGCTAGTTTTCGATTTTTTTGATGGCAAATGATCTCTTTTTTTTTGGGGGGGGGGGGAGGAACTGTACAACAGCATGAACCATTTTTTTTTTTATTGATCGCAAGTACAATTTCTATCTGAAAAGTTGTACCATCTTTTTCTTACAATACGTAATAACACTTTTTTTAGCAATCACTCTTACTATTATAGAAATTTTCTTTTTGCAGATCACACGATAAAACTAAACACAGAAGGTAAACAACTGAAGCATTCTTCATACAAAAAGTATTACTACTTTCAGAAATCAATACTTCTTCAGTAAAAGAATCCTGTTTTTTTACGATCATACACGAGGTCCTACAAAAGCCGTTTTCTATTGATAAGAGGATCAAGCTTATCTATCACTTTCGCCCATTGTTACAAGAATTCTCCGTAGAGTTGACAGCAAAAATTGTTCTGGCCACTTTGTCTTTTCAATTCTTACCCCCGCTGCTTATTTCAGACACTTGAACCGAGTAACCTCGCTTGAATGGATGGCATTCTAGGAAGTGAAGAGCAAGAAATGAATATCTAGT